>NC_041373.1:9811316-10108816 GCF_900634415.1 Cottoperca gobio | reverse complement strand
TGTCACTGTCACTGTCTCTCTTTATCTCTCAATTTTGATTTAAAGTTGCATTTTTACATGACAACTAAACTTATGTAAAAACATTTCTGTTGCTAAAATGTATAAAGAAAGAATTTAAGAGAGAAAATGGTGATAACAGCTAAATCTGCTTACTCATTGAACAGAAGCTGTAAAGATGCCTTCGTTCGTCTAAAACAGTGGTTAGCTAATATTATCCACCATACGTTACCAGTCATGCTAGACCAAGTGAGTGTATTAAAATGAGAACTATAATATATATTTAAAAATATATATTATACAACAAATGTGCTAAATTCTTCTTTGTAAAAGTATAATTGTATAAAGTCACTTCAAGGCTGCCAAATACAAGTTCAAAGAAGATTTCTTTCATGTCTGACTTTACTTTGTGGCAGAAAGCTAGAAACTGAGCCACTTGTCCTGCACTTGTTTCTGAGAAAAGATTTTTCTATCATATTTTGTCGTGTTTCTGCACATAAGTGCAGGGGAAGTGTGTTTCTGTGTCGATGTCAAGGTGGCAGTGATTACAGCTACGCTGCTCTGCCGCTTTCAAATACTAACTGATCTCTTTTTATCTGCAGTTCATGGTCACTGATTCTCTATTTAGTTTTGTGTTGTTGATTTTTCATTTTGAGGTATTTTGCTGTTTGGATTTATCTGCTGGTTCATTCCTGTTATGCAGCAACATTTCTGCCTCATAACTTAAAAACAAAAACAAAGTTTATATAGGGCAAAGGGCAGTGGAAACCTTTGAGCTAAGTTAGCCATAGCTCTGTAAGTGACTCAGATTTAGCTAGCTAACCTTCTTCACATGAACAGAACCATTATAACTATATCCAATGTGTTTTACATTTATTTTGATGGGACAAACATTCTTCATAAAGGAGTCAAACAGAGTAGATCAGAAAACATGAAAGACATGATTATGGTTATTATCTACTTTACGCCTCCCTTTATATTATATCTTAGTTTGTTGCACTGGGGACATAGTAAAATGGGACACAAAAAAATATCGATAAAATAAAAAGTATTTTTAATGTGTATTATTCTGTGTTTATATGATAAAGAAAACTATAATCTATAATTGTATATACATAGTATTTGATATACTTCACGGGGGACAGTTTGACCCCAGTTCAGTTTGTTGCGGATCCATTGTTTAATGTTAAGGTTGTGAGGCAGACTGGTTTTGCTGGTTTGCTTGCCAGTTGTTCCAGTGGAAAGTCTCTTTCTGAGAAAACCTCTCCCTCTGTCTCCAGGACTGGGGCAGAGCTGGAGATGTGGCGGACTTGGGTGTGTGTTGGCACGTGCCCGATCAGGATGAGGAGAACTTTGTTTTCAAACTGTTGTCCCGCCTTCTGCACCCTGAGCTGCAGCGAATCAAGGGTCACATCTCTGGAGATCAGCCAATGAGCAGGTGTGCTGTCGCTTTTCCTAGTTTTACATTTTTAGACGTAGTCAAGCACACGCACAAACAAAACAAAGAAACAAAGAAGCCTTTTATTAATGATAAATGAGTTTTGTGTCCAAAAAAGAAGTGAAACCTGAAGATTAACATCTGTTTTAACGCTCTTAATGAAGCCTAATCAAGAGCACATAGGGTTGGAAAGTTAACTTCTCAAAAGTGTTGAAACAACATTATAGACAGTGCCAAGTGCATTCTCAAAAAACACAAAGGCTATCGTGAAAGGACTGTAACATGTGGTGTGATTCACAGGGAGGAGCTGTTGCAGAGTCTTGCTATTGTGCAGCACTGCCTTCTTGGAGCTGGAAGCATGCTGCCCCCTCTGGATGGACCACACGTATCTGACCTGTGAGTCCTGCAGCTACACACACACACACACACACACACACACACACACACACACACACACACACACACACACAGATATAAAAACAACAACACACATTTTCCTGCAGGCTTGTCACGTTTCGCTCCTAACATTTTGTTTCTCCTCAGTGTGCCCTCCATGGTCAATCTGGGGGAGATCAAGCTGCACATAGGCGTCGACTACGGTAGGAAAGCACAAGCGAACAGCCACACATTACCATTCTACCAGTAGCCGTTCTCTGAGCAGTTTCAGTGTGTGATAAGGCCGCTCATCCTGCATTCTGTGTCCGTACGGGACGCCTGTGTGTCTCCTCCCCTCCAGATGATTCACGAGAGAACTACAGAGAGTCCATCTGCCAAACCATGAGACTGCTGCTACGTGAGTGAAGACTTTAACGCCGCTACACTCCAGCTCTAAACTCCTCACTTTGTGTGGGGTGTGATCGTGATGCACAATTAATCTATATTCACTTGTATCTAGATCACATCTTGGAGCACTCTGAGGATGACACAAAGTCACTCTTCGTCATCATTAAGGTGATTTGTTTCCATCATTCATGTGTGAAATGTTTGTATTCTATCCTGCGGTGGTCTCACAGCGGCCTTTTTCTGTCTGTCTGACTACAGATCATCAGTGACCTCATGTTTTTCCGAGGCACTCACAAGAAGGAGTTTGACTCACGTTGGAAAAGCTTTACTCTTGTCAAGAAGTCCATGGAAAACAGGGTGAGTTGGAAAGGCGTAACAATGCTGTTGATTTTCAGTTTGAATGAGTTACACAGTGATTTAAGTATGTTGCCTTTCCCCCTGCAGCTTCATGGGAAAAAGCAGAACATTAGAGCGCTGCTCATTGACCGGGTTCTGCTCCAGCATGAGGTCAGTTCAACAGCATGCGCACTTTGTGCAGGGTCACAGATGTGACCACATGCATATGAAATAAAATGTTGGTGTTTTTAAGAAAGAGTAATATTTGAATATTGTATTTCTGTGTGAAAAGATGAGGAAGCTGGTGGTTGAGGGCAGTGAATATAAAGTGGTACATCAGGAGCTGCTCTGTGATCTCCTGCTGCTTTCTACCAGCACTTACAGCCAGGTAAAACTGACACCAACAATTAACCAGAAAAATTAAATGGGAACATCTGCTGGTTCCCATTTTCCTGATGGTATTAACATAAACATCTCTGGTGGAAGAAGTCATTTATTGTGTGTGTGTGTGTGTGTGTGTGTGTGTGTGTGTGTGTGTGTGTGTGTGTGTGTGTGTGTGTGTGTGTGTGTCCTTGCAGGTACGTAGCAGGGCCCAGCATGTGCTGACGACCGCACTGGGAACGTTTAGCTTCTCCTACAGAGACTTGATTCCCCGAATCCTACAACTGCTCTCACCCCAACACACCACTGGCACACAGCAGCAGTTTAAGGTACCACGAACACACAAAGACACACACACACTTACAGCACTTGGTCACAAACACACTTGTCACTCTGAACGTGCTCATAATGATCACTGTCCGAGGTGCTGAAACTGTATTTGATGGCTACATTGCACTGGATACCTGTGGCCTTCAGCATTTTAAAGTTGTATTGCTCGCTCAATTTGCCTGTGCTGTATATGTTTATACCGCCATATACCGTATAATATGGAAGGTGTCTTTACCCTGTGGCTGTTTCAGGGTGCTCTGTACTGTCTGCTGGGTCTGCATAGTAGTCTTTCCCCGGCCAGTGCGAGTGACTGGGACTGTGTCAGGGGAGGTGTGGACCGCCCTGGTCCGCTGTGGTCTGTCGCCCTCCATGACCCTGGAGAAGCCCTCCATCGGTGGACTGCTCGACGAAGTCATTGACCGGATCCATCGCCAGCACGTCACCATAGGGATCTTTTTTACTGTGAGCAACATGTTCATTAAATCTATTTTTCAACCTGGAACCTATTTTCCCATGTTTTTCTGTCTAATTGACTAATGGGGACAACTATTTTTGAAATTGGTCCAGTGTTTTCAGTAGCCGGGAAACTGGCTGCAATGTAATCGCTCGGTGCAATAGCGCACCCTAAATGTACGTCCACTAAAAGTGCATGGTTGGTTATTATAGGTGTCTGACAACATTATGGAAAGGACCCTACAGAGAAACTTTACTTTTCACTACCCTCATCTGATCTTTTCTTTAATTGCTCCTCTTTCTCTCTCACGTCTAGGTGTCTGAAACATGTGTAGAGATAGCCAATCATATCGCACAGTCTGAAACTCCCACGCCTTGTTCAGAGGCACCGTCCATAGAGGACCTGAAAGAGGGGCTTCAACGTCAGCAAATCAGAAATGTGGTTGCTGCGAGGTAGGCAAACTGGAATCATTTGCATATTCACTCATTCAGGAACATTAGCTGTACAGAAACATAAGAAGATCATCTTAGCATGTATTATTATTGTGACTAGTATCATCATTAGTATCAGCAGGAGAAGCTCTACCTACTAACACTTTTTATTGTTATGTACAGGAAATATGAGAAGCTGGTCAACGATCTCTTGGACTGCCTTGAAGACAGTAACCTGTAGGTGTTCTCTCTACCTGTATATGTATTATATGTACTGTATGTGCACTTGCTATGTAAATGTTTATAGAAAACGCACACTGTGTGAGTTATATTCTATATTTAAATGGGCTTAAGTATCAACAATCAGTGGCAGTATATGTACTAAATATGTAGCAAAAACCCAACACAAAAGGTTTTGTGAAAGATTATAGAATGACTTTTTAAAAAATGTATTATTACCAATAAGACTTGTTTGCATGTGTGTCTGCTTGTGTTTCAGGCCCTGGAAATTTGAGCACATGGCCACAGACTTGTTGTCTCTCCAGCTGAGAGAAGATCACCCGCTGCCCCCTGACGCTGTCCTCTACTTCACACAGAGCCTCACACATGACTCCATCAGCATACGCAAGGTGGGTGCGAACCGTATGTCTATCTGAGTTTGTGCTTGCATGGAAAAACGATAAACAGTTTGTGATAAAGTACCTGGTTATAAGGACTGAGATGAGGTGACTTAAATAAGCTTTTTTTAGTGGTTCATCACATGTAATATGCAGTTCATCAACATCACCAAAGTTTAAATGTTTAAATAATTTAAATGATGTTCAAACATGGAGAATATGTGACAATCAGACATGTAGTTAATGTCTTAAACACAGATGCTGTGTCCCAATTTCATAGCACATAATACCTTTTATAACTATATTTTAATCTTTATAGTATAATCTTTTTGCAGTTTGCAAACATTAAATCAACATACTTTACTGTTTTAAACTAACAGGAAATGATAAATGGGCCCTTGGGCGTCACTTAAAAATGTCTTTCTAAAGATTTAACCATATTTTTTTTATGAGACCTTTCTTAAACGTGCATTTTATTGTGTTTTTTCCAGCTGTGAGTAGAGCCTCCAGTTTCTTTGTGCATTGTAGTTTGGGACAATAGTGTCCATTAGCAGCACACGTTTTTTGGTACGCATATTGGCTACCTTCTCACAGCCTGCTTAGAATTAGTGTGTCTTATTGATTTGGGATACAGCTTGAGTTTTAAGTTCAAGTTGTGTGTGTTTTCTATACAGTAACAAATGAGCAAGTCCCAAACAGTACAATTTAAAAGTAGCATCTACATATTAAAACAATAAGCAGCAGTGCCATAGAATAATGTTAAAGTGAGACTGCCCAGTGCATATTCCAGCTCACTATCACTAGTAAGGACAAATATCAGTACAGACAACACTTCAAGTACCAGGAGCTGCTGTGCTTGTGCGTGGCTCTACTTTACTACTCTGTAATCTTTCTCTCTCTCTCAGGTGGCAATCTCAGCCATGGCCGGCATCCTGAAACAGCTCAAACGACCAAGAAAGAAAGTGTCTTTGAAGCCATCAGATATCAGTGAGTATAAGTGCACAAAAACACAATAACAATCATATGCAGTATACAAGTCTTGCATTTTGCTGTGAGGCCTTTTCTAAATCCAGCATTTTCCGCCATGTCAGCATTAGCAGTCCTAATCCCATTAAGTCATTTCCAATTGAGTAAACAATAATACCTGAATATAAATCTACATTTGCTTTCTATTAAAAGATAAATTGTTTGAAATTAGAAAATCTTTCCCACTGATTTTTTTCATCTAGACTTTCCAACAGTGGACAGTCACCACACAAACACACACTCACACATGAGACTTGCTTGTCTCATTTGTGTTTTGTGTCCATGACTTTTCTTGTGTTTGCATGTGTGTTTAGGTGGTATCGAGGATCCAGATGGTGTGTGTGTGGGGGATCGTGAGGGGAATCGCTGGCTGCAGTACGACAGCAGCAACCTGCCTCTAAGTGAGGAACAGTGGGATTCTCAGCAGTATGTGGAGAAAACACATTGGGGCTTCTACTCATGGCCGAGGTAATGAGAATGATTGTGTTTAGGCGGTGGATTTAGAAACTGGAAGGCGGATTAACGGCTTGGTTGGATGGAGCTAAATAGCTGATTGACTCAAGTGCCTGGTTGATTTGATGCTTGGCTTTGTGGCTAACTTTTTGTCTGACTAACTGCTGGATGACTGATCTGGGTGAATGGATAACTAGCAGGGTGTTGAACTGACTTCCTGTCACGGCTTGGCCTAGATAAGGCTCACTGAACGACTTACTGCCTGGCCTAGATGGAAGAATTGATGTATAGATAGAGGGCATGCTGGCTTGCTGACTAACGGACTTTATAATCATTCATTTATCCTTGCTGCTTATTTGAAGACACTGTGTGTCTATCCATATTTTTTGCCAGTTTGTTGTTATCTATAAATCACAGCAGCCTCTTCTTTGTCTCCCGCTCCTTCCAGAGAAATGATGATCCATGCAGCTTCTGAAAAGGCAAAAGACGACCTGCCGTATGAAGAGATGAGTGAGGTGCTCATACCGTACCATGCACAAAATCTCCTGCCGATGCCTCAGTATTACTATCATTATTGCATTTGGTGTTTGTTTGTGTCTCAATGCAGGGTGAGAAGATCATCTTTGAATATTTCTCCGACCCAGAGTTTATTGAGCAGTTTATGGAGTTTCTCTCTCAGGAGGATCGGAAAGGAAACGACAGCTTCAATCCCCGACGCTTCTGTCTCTTCAAGGTGCAATTTAAACTCTCAGCCTCAATCGATCAGGCAAACCTCTTCCAAAGAAGTGACACAGCATACCACAGCTAGCCAAGGCTGAATTGAACTCAGCAGAGCTGGAATTTGTGTCATCAACTGCTGTCATTCGTTGTTCCCCGTCAGACAGCCGACAGTTTACTTGCGTCAAACGAACTGTAATCTGTCTTTTTTTGATGCAAAAAAAATACTGTAGTTCTTTGTTCCTCCACATAAAACAAACTCACGTTTGATTGACAGGGGCTGTTTAGTAACTATGGAGACGTGTTCCTGCCGTTGCTATGGCCTCACCTAGAGCAGCTTGCCAGCGACCCCCATGAGAGCTCCCAGCGCTGTGTGTGTGAGATTACTGCAGGACTAATCAGAGGCAGCAAACTCTGGAGTTTCAGCAAGGTACTGGAGACACACACACACACACACACACACACACACACTGCACTACTTTTTGATAAGAAAAGTCAATATTAATAAAACCTTTCATTATTGTGTGTGTGTGTGTGTGTGTGTTCAGGTGGACAGGTTATGGCAGCTTTTGTGCCCTTTGATCAGGACAGCATTAACCAACATCACAGTGGAAACCTACACAGACTGGGGCACCTGCATCGCTACTGCCTGTGTGAGTTGCTCACATGCATACAAATACAGCACATGCAGCAGTTTAGGGCTCAGCAAAGAACATGAGATGGGAATTTCTGTGTGTTATATTGAAGATCAGATTTTTTCTTTTTTTTAAATCAATAAAACAAACATTTAGGGGAAAATTGGATTTTGAATTGAACACAATTTGCAGCACAAATGCTCTTTGCTTTACAATTTGTTGTTATTTTTTTATCTCACTAGCATGGCTCTATGGATGGCAATGTCGCTCTGACTACCGCTGTCGTCCAGGCTGAAATATCTAAACATCTCCTGAACTGATTGCCATGAAATGTTGTACAGATATTCATGGTTCTGTTCTGTATATAAGAAGTAGACATAATCAGCCATTGCTTTGTGTACTGCGGTTTTTGAAGCCTCGAGTTTGGCTTTTTGGCCGTTCCTATCCTGATTTTTGTCCATAGCCATTTTGTTTTTTTCTGGAACCCGCCCTAAAGCATACATATCATCTATTTTACTCTAAATCACACCATATGAAAGTTATCATGCTAACACGCTAAACTAAGATAGTAACGATGGTAAACATTACACCTACTAAACCTGTTAGTGTACAAAAAAACACCTACAGTTACCTGGAACTACTTTCTCTGTTTCCATTGGAAGTACAATGATTGATATATGTGCATGCAGGGACTCAGTGGATGTGTTGCCCACCTGAAATAATAGTTCCAAAAATAAGCCTACGTTGTATTGGCTACTTTCCAACAGGAGGGCCGGGACCCCAGGAAACTCCACTGGCTGTTTGAGATGCTGATGGAGAGCCCGCTGAGCGGAGAGGGCGGTTCATTCAGGGACGCCAGGTATGTGTGTGTGCCCATGTGCAGGAATAACTATACTCACAGAGTTTGTGTTTATTTCATCTACAGTATTCCTAAGGTTTCTGATTTCAGGCTGCAGTAGTAACCTGAGTTGACGTATGCTGAGCTGATGTGCCGCAATAACACAACAAACCCCTATCCCTCCGTCCCCCTCTCTTTTTGTCTCTGTCAGTTTGCTGTATGTGCTTCAGGGAGGTCTGGCCCAGCAGCAGTGGAGAGTTTCTGAACTGCTGCACAGGCTGCTGACTTACCTGGAGCCAAAACTCACCCAGGTTTATAAGAATGTCAGGGAGCGGATTGGGAGGTGACAAATTACCTTGGCGTTATCTCTTCTGGGTTACATAATCTTGGTTAAATAGGTTCATCTAATTACTTTGTGCGCAATGTTTGGTCTGTTGAATTCTAAGCCTCTTTATTTACCTCCATCTCTGTCTTTCCCTTTTTATTTTCTCTCATCCTTTACCCCCTCTCTCTCTCTCTCTCTCTCTCTCTCTCTCTCTCTCTCTCTCCAGTGTCCTGACCTATATCTTCATGATAGACGTGGCCCTGCCCCACACCAGGACCACCTCCTCCCCCCACGTGGCAGAGTTTGTCACTCGGGTCCTAGAGCGGCTCAAGCCCCTCACGTCGGAGCCAGAAATCCACAACCACGTCCACGAGGAAAACACCCAGGGGACGGACGAGCGCACCCAGGCTGTCAAACTGCTCAAGACGGGTCAGAATGTGGATGCAAGCATGTAGACTGTGTGGTGGATGGACATGGTGTAGACGATATGTACAGTATATATATATCAGGACATCTTGCTGTCTGGATGAAATAGACGGAAGCTAGATTAAACAAGCTCAAAGCTTGGATCCCTTATTGATTTCATCTTTTAAATCCACGTTATAAGGTAGTGAAGTGTAGCTAATATTAATGCCAAGGGTGTGTGTTTGGAAAGGAGTCCAATTCAATATTTGGGAGGGTGTCTCTAATATTAACATTTGTACGAGCCACATGGAGCAGTACTTTTTATTATGGATTTTGTTATCCTCTCCAATAGTTGTTAGATAAATGAAGTCCACTTTGCCTTTCAGAGATCTTTCTTTTAAATTACATTTCATTAAAGGCTCAGTTCCATCACATTATGAAAACATATTTTGTATGTCACTTACCTTTGTCGATATTTAGCTATGTAGATAGTTTGGTTTTTATTTCTGCATCTACACAAAAACAATTGAGGTGGACTTTTATTATTGGTGCTTACAGCATTGACATATTAAAATTCAATAGCAACATCTCTTTCCAATAAGAGGTGGCTGCTATTTTAAAACCTTGGCATAAAATCTACCTAATGTTCTGCATGGTTTAATACAACTAGAGGTACTGTAAGCAAACTAGAGCGCAAGCAAGGCTGTAGCTTCAATTGATGAAACAATTAGGTGTTTTGAAAAATAAAAAAACCTAAATGATACTTATGAGAGATATTTAAACGTGACTACTTTTAGCTTAAAAAAGGAATTACATCTATTTTCCACCATTTCTGGCAGTGTTTAGAGTACATTTACCGCAACAATTTGAAAGGTCTGTCATAATTATAGCGTTTATTTATTTAGTTTTAGTTTTATTTTGATGCTCAATAAGTAGGTGTGTTTTTAAAAGATAGAAAAATATAAAACAAATGGAGCAGATGTGTAATTGTAGGTGTTATTTTATGTTTATTAGCACCTGTTTTTCATGGTAGGTAGATCTGTTTAGCAAAGAATGTGTTTTGATCTCATTTCTTGTCTTGCATTGTTGCTCTTTCAGTTTCTGTTACTCCATTATCTCCATTATACAGATAAATATCTTGTTATGAAATTATCCAAATCATTAGATACTAAATCATGATAGATTGTGTTTTATTAACAGAGCAATGCAGTAAGGTCACAGCACCAAGTTTGCTTTTTATTTATTTTTGGCAGACACCCAAAATCTTGGAGTTGTGAACCTTGAAATGTTAAGGCTTGTTTTAACTGTGTGTGTGTGTGTGTGTGTGTGTGTGTGTGTGTGTGTGTGTGTGTGTGTCGTGCCATTTGCAGTGTTGAAATGGTTGATGGCGAGTGCAGGGCGCACTTTTACCACTCCAGTTCAGCAACAACTAAAGCTTCTGCCTCTACTCTTCAAGGTAAGAACACACATACACACACATAGGTCCCAGCGCAGCATTATTACCCACTCAATCTTACTTGCCCATTAAATTCAATTTCTCTCTTCATTTACTCAAAATGGTGCGTAGCACTGTGTCTTCCTACCTCTCTCCATCTCTCTCTCTGTTCCTCTCTCCCTGCAGATTGCCCCGGTGGAGATTGATGAGAGCTATGATGAGATGAAGCAGGATGCTCGCACGTGTCTCTCTCTCATGTCCCAGGGCCTGCTGTATCCTGAGCACATCCCTCTGGTTCTGGCAGCGCTGGAAGAGGTAATATGCACACACTCAAACGCAGACACTGCCCCCCACCTGCCTGCTGTCAGTGTTCAGAGCCTTATGCTGACCAAGGTGTTGTTAGACTAAAAACAACCTGTGTTATTTTAATTTGTTTTGATGCAGTTACTGTATTTCTGCTGGGAGTTTTGTATGTGAGTGAAACTCCTGTTGAGAAATTCTCCAAATGCTGGCGGAATGTCTAACCATGGTGTCTGCAGTTTCATATTTGATGGTAGACTGGTATGAGAAAGCATTGTTTTTTGGTTTCACCTCGACAACCAAACCTATATGTATTGTGGAAACACAATCCCTCAAATTATTTAAAGGTTAATAGGTTGACCTTTTTGAAAATAGGCTTGTCGCAGAGAATTAGATGAGAGAATTAATACTACTGTCATATCTGAATGCTAAATATAGCACGAGAGCCAGTTAGCTTAACATAAAGCCTGGAAGCATTTTTTAATTGCCCAATATTTTGCTTTACAACACCTGCAAAACAAATGTTCCCATCAGCCTCAATTGTTAGCTGCAGTGTTTAGTGATAATTAGCTAATGTTAGCATGCTAACAAGCTAAACTAAGATGGTGAACAAGGTAAACATTATACCTTTACCAACGTTTAGCATTACAATGCCACTGTGTGTATGTTAGCATGCTGACGTTAGCGTTTAGCTCACAGCACCACTGTGCTCAGGCCTAACAGAGCTGGTAGCATATAGACTTTTGGCTAGCTACTGTTTCTCTTCCTAATGCATTGTCATTGTTTGCACGTTTGCATTCTGATGTTAGCATTTAGCTCAAAGCAAACAATACAACTTAAAATGGTGGCGAAGTAACTGAACTGATAATTATTGTCTTCTCATAAGATAATAACTCACTTCATTGAGAGAATCTTGGCTACACCACATGTTAACTTCTCCCCCCTCTCTCTAGATGGCAGGAAGCAGATCATGGCATGCACGCTTCTCAGTACTGACCTACCTGCAGATCATGGTTTTCTACAACTTGTTTACCCTGCTCAGTGTGCCTGCCGAGGTGCACCGCATCCGAAAGTTAGTTATGCAGCTGCTGCTTGACGAACAGCTTGAGGTAATGTATGCACAAAAAGGCAGCAAACTCTGGTTTAATACAGCCATCGCCCCTCTGCAAGGTATAAATGTCACAGGATTATAAATGGCCACTTATTGTCCCCTAGTTTCTCCTCACTAAATCTTAATCCGTCTTTTCTATTCACAGTTATTGCTTAAAAATACCTCTCTACCTCTCTGCTCAGCACTTAATTTATTTTCCTGTTTTGGTGCCGTTCTCTTCTTCTGTGGTTACAGGGATGTTGATAGAGCACTATGGTCATTGTGCACGCCTATTTTAAGGGATCTAAAAATGATAAAAATAAATCAATCTAATGCCCATAATATAATTTGGCAAAGCATATTTGTATTGACAAGCTGTTAATTATTCATGTCTATTTATTGAATGGAATGAAATCAACTTCTCATACACAAAATATCATTTAATATTGAGGTACATCATCTTTTGTACAGATAAATATCAATAAACACTAAGCTTCACCCAGGGTGTCTAACTTACAAAAACAGTTGCTTTTCCCACAATATTTTGTAAACTGTGTGAGTGCACAGCTGGTGAATGTTTTGTCTTTGTATCGTTGTCTATTTCAGTTCATCAACTGTCACTCAATTGCTTATTCATAATTTATGCAAAGTGATACAGGAAGGGAGTGATGTTCTGCAAGTGAATTTTACCTCAGCTCAACTCAGCATCTATCCCTCCTCCTCCTCCTCCTCCTCCTCCTCTGCTCATCATTGTCCCGTGTACCTCACTTCACACCGATCTCCTTGCACTCGCCTCTTTAATAAATTGTGAATGCGTTTCTCGCCCTAAAACTGCCTTGTGCTTTCCTCAGCATCCTTTATTTCTCGGTTCTGATCTTTACAGGTCTCTTTTTTCTTTCTTTTTCTCTCCTTGCTGTCCCTCCCTCCCCCTTCCTCCTGCTCTCTGTAGGTGAGGGACATGGCAGGCACCACCCTCAGTGGTTTACTGCAGTGCCAGTTTTTCCCTCTGGACTCCAGTCTGCAGACAGAGCTCCAGACGCTGAGTCAGGCTCGCCTCCCCAGGGCCAGAGGAGAGCTGGCCTCCACAGGTACACACACACACACACACACACACACACACACACACACACACACACACACATGTATGTGTACGTCACAATCACACAATGAGGCAATCACAGTAATACTTGCCCTATTACCCTTTCTCAACCCAGGGGAATTGTGAACCTTGAAATTTTAAGGCGTCTGTGTGTGTGTGTGTGTGTGTGTGTGTTCGCAGACTTAGTGCGGCGCCATGCTGGAGTGCTCGGCCTCAGTGGGTGCATCCTGTCGAGCCCCTACGACGTCCCAGACTGGATGCCTCAGATACTGATGGACCTGAGCGACCACCTCAACGACCCACAGCCTATAGAGGTGCACAGACACACACACATGCACGCACTCACATACAAACATATAGTTCAACACAGTGTGAGCTGAAAGAATACAATTTCATTGTCCAATTGAGGAGAAAATTGTGTCTTTGGCCTTACTTCAGGCATGAAGAAGACATACAATGTAATCCGTAGTGCAGCGTTTGAATAATACATTACAGTGATGGGGGAGCCAATGATGATGATAATGCACTGCTTCTCCTGTTGCAAAGTGATAGAAATGAGAAAGAAAAGAAAATGGAATACAGTAAAGAGTAGATGAATTACCCAGTCTGTTACAAAAGCTTCTGAAAAGAGTTATTTGCGCAAATGCTATAAACAAGTGGTAGAAGTAGATTTGGTGCAGAATAACAAGGATATAATATCTTGGTTTCTTCAGGCAGACTAACTAATCTGTAGTCAAAATCCGTTTTAGTTGTCAGGCCACGGGGCACTTTCTTCCTTAAAATCCACTCTAATCATTTAGTTTGAAGGGCATGATGTAAGATTGATGTACTCGATGTTTAAGTCATGAATACATCCTTGGTTATACTCATCAGTTTATGTTTCTTTTTCTGTTTCCGTGTCCTTGTTGAACCACGCTAACTTGTCACTCCAAACTCGTTTCACTTTAAATAATTTCTTCACTGTGTTTTTAAATTGTTATATGTGGCATTTTAACATCAATAAATTATTACTACCTCATTAGTCTTTAATGATTGTAAACAAAAGCTGGAAACATTGTCAGTTGCAGTTAGTTTCCACACTGCATTTCACTTTGTGTGGGACTGTTTACTCTGCGAGTCGTACCTCGTTCTAGTTCTACTGTCGAACACAAGGGTAGCTCTCGTTGTAAGAACTGATAGCTGCAGTTGTTATCAAAGGCTTTTATCAGCTCTAAACCTTTTTCGCCCTTGAACTATTAGCGTCCTCTTTATTGCAGGAGTTTACTGCAGTTTCATGAAATGTCCTCATTTTTATTTTTACTCCAGCGATGGAATATTATAGTTCTTAATGTGTTAAACAGCCACTACTCAATCTTTGAGAAGGATGATATGCTGTGTATGTATAGGAATCATTTGTGTTATAGTGTTAATAGTAAAAAAACTTGAGAACTTCTTGTCAAAACCAAAATTCAGTTTGTGTTTTTATTGTATGTTACTAAACAAAAGTATGGCAGTGGATCACATGTTACATCTCGCTTATCTATTGATCTAATAATAATCATTTGATAAACGTTGATTTATGACTGGTGTACTAACGATCAAAAATGTGTTCGAAGATGGGCCTGTTTAAAAAGTATTTCTCCAGTGTCATACTTATATAAATAAATAATCAGATCTGTCGCTTCAGTAAAGATGGAAATATCACAATGTAAAAATGTTACGAGTAAAAGTCCTGACGACTAAAAGTACAGAAGTATTATTATTATACAGACAAAATGCCCTCACTGTGAGTGATTTATTATCATACATCATATTATGAGATACTTATGCTTTCATGTATAAATGGCATTTTACTGTAGAGGTGACTACTTTAGAAACATTTAACAAAGCAACACATGTTGTTTTAAATGTTCAAAGTCTTAGTATACAAAGTAACTACAGTAGCAACCACAGCTTTCAAATATATGCCAAGTTGTCAAATGTTGTGCAATAAATGTAGTATAACGTAGGGCTGAACAATTTATTTTAAAAAAACATCCTAGTACAACAACAACAGCCCTAGTATAAAGAAACATATAATGGTAATACTCAGTAAAGATAAAAAATAATCCTTAAATACTATACTTGAATGAACTTACTTACACTTACATGTGAGGGCGTATGGGCACAGATGTACATGTCATTCATTCACAATCATTTTAATTGATGTTTGTTGTCCCAAGATGACGGTGAAGAAGACCCTGTCGGAGTTCAGGCGTACTCACCACGATAACTGGCAGGAGCATCGTCAGTGCTTCACCGACGACCAGCTGCTCGTGCTCACGGACCTGCTGGTGTCGCCCTGTTACTACGCCTAGACAGCTTGCTGCCTCGCCAGGTCCACTACAGACTGACTGATCAGTACTCGAGAAGAATAACTACACCTTTTTATATAGTGTTGGGATCCTCTGTGCAGCCTGTTAGAATAATGTCTAAAGTGTTGCAGTGGCTGAGAGCCCTTCCTCTGGAACAGCAGAGAAGCAGTCCTCGGCAAAACGGGTTCAAATATTTAACTTACTTGGTGTGTTTATTTTGTCTCGCCAAGCAGCTCAGCAGCCCCAAAGGTGGCCACTTTATTTTAGAGAAAATCACCCTTAAATTGTATTTAATTTTTTATGTTGTAGAATATATTCCACATCTGCAGTATGTATTTCACTAATCTCACTTTCAAAATATTTTTGAATTATACGTAAAAAGTTGATACATTCATTTACTAAATACAAGAAAAACATATAAATAATATATATATTAATAATAATAATATAAATATGTAGTATTAATATGAAAAAAATAGTATTTCTAAAGTTATAATGTAAACCAACACTTATCATGCAATGCAATGTTTCTAATATATTACTTAATAATGATATAAATGATGTATTTGATACAACACTTATAAGCATATATATATATATACTGTATATATAATTAATAATAAAATGTTATATGATTGTATTATATATAATAAACTCACTGCATCATTTGTAAAGAGATGTTTTTTTATTTTAAGAGTGGCATGCTGTATGTTAGCCAGGGTCGATTGATACCTGCGGCTTGTCGGCGCACATTCTATCACATCGATGTCCACAGCAGATTATGTTGTGCACAGAGACGGAGATCAAACATAGATGCACGAATAATTTTTAGTTGTGTTGTGCAGATGCTGCTGTGTGTGTTTAAGAAAGACAGGATCACAGAGAGAGCTGTCACCATTTTTATTCTGCATGTCGATTTTTTTCTGATGCAGTGCTGTTGACTTTGATATGTTCACTGTGCTGAGACGTATGCTGGCAGAATGAGAAGTAGTGTAGCTGTTGAGTACAATCTGGAATACACTGTACACTGCTCTTCTCACATGTCAGGCACTTTAAGTGAACCAAAAAACTATATACTGAGAAGTCATGCACTGAAATAATACTGCTCTGGGTTCGTAACGAAATGACTACTGCCTCTGCCCTATATTTCAGTACACGCATACATCACATGTTTTAAAATTCATAAAAACAGACCAAATGTATATGTGAATGTAGATGTATTCACTCAGAATATATTTATTAATTCAACACATTTGTCATTTTGAATGGGGGGGGTTTGTTACACTCATGTTATGTCGATTTCTGTTTTCTTGACATGGAAAACTTATAAATAAAACATTCTTCATTTGCACTGTTAATTGTACAACGATTAAATTGACAGGTTTATTCTAAGCATATGTTGTAAAAACACTCCAATAGTTTGAATTGCAGTACCTTTATGTATTTCACTTTTCTTTTTTTTTTGAAGCAGCTTTTAATACATTTAATCTGCAATGTATTGTTTTTCAGCATGAGACAAAATGGAGATATTTACTTCTAGTGTGAGACTAAAAACAGACATATAGTCAACATATTTTCTGTCCCCAACAAATATCCTTATTGTCCCTTATGTCCTTATGTATATGACTTAAAACCCTGAGATTCTTTGACAAATCCAGCCTGGTGTGTATGAGTGATCGTGTCTTATTCGTTATCTGACCACAATCAACCAGTTTGAGTGTGTGAGTGTTTCTGCCCATTGTGTAATCGTTCTCTAACTAAAGTCTCTAACGAAAACAGGTGTGTGTCTGAGTCCTCCGGCAGAATTGTCCTCATAGCATCAGCCAGCTGAAAGAGGTACTCTGTGTTCTGCCCACTTGGACCGGTAGAGCTGACGATCTGGTTGGCTATCTCCTCTAGAGGGGCGGGGCCGAGGTAGTCTGGATTGTCCTGAGAGCCGATGTAGAGCAGCGTCTGGCTGGGCGAGGGAGAGAGCGGTGGACGGGGGTGAAAGGTCACAGTGATGACCTGATAACCACCTTTTTCTCGGTAGTCGAGGTAGCTCTTCACTTCCTGCTCCCGGCCCGTCGGTAGCTTGTAGGCAACGCCCCAAACGCACCCCTGAAGAAGTGTGAAGGAAGAAATACAGGCGGCTTGGATTTCTCTCAGACAAAATGGTGATAAGCGGTATTTGCAGGTGTTTTGGGATCTCACTTCACAGAGAGCGCTGCTTGTGATTTTTCCTGGGAATGTTGCAACAGACACCCAGTTGGTAATAATGCACATGCGAGGGCTTTCATCATTGGGCCACCGTTGTGGTAACTCGTTCGGCGAAAGATTGTGATTTAACAGACATTTATTTAAATGAAAGTCTCACTTTAATCTTGTGTAAATTAACTGAGATTTATTGAGCAACAATTTTGATATTAGGTTAATCATTTAAGTCATTTTTTTAAAGCAAAAATGCAAAATTCACAGGCTCCAGCTTCTCAAATGTGAAAAAGTGCTGGTTTTCTTCTTCTACTATCTTCTATGATAGTAAACTGCTGATCTTTTGGTATTGGGACAGTTGGTTGGGAAATTCAAATAATCTAAAAACATTAATTTGGACTTTAGGAAACTATGATAAGCGTTTTTCACTATTTTCTGACCATTCATAAAACTCTATTAATTGAATAATCAAGAAAATAATTTTCAGAATATTAAATAATGAAAATAATCTTTAGTTACAGCCCTACCACTGTTTTTATTGACTTGTTTGTGATCACTACCTCTGACTGCGGTAGAACGATGATTTTGACTTTATCAGTAACATTTTTAAGATACTCATCTGTCACCTCTAAGTACATGTTTTTCTAGATGCTTAACATGTTCTCGCTACATTGCACACTCTGTATCTCTCCATCTCCTATCAACTGCAATAGATGATCTCTCATCCAAGGTCAGAATACAATACACTCTGCTCTCTATTGTTTCTGCTGTAAGATGTCATCTCCTTTCCTGAGCAGCATCACTCTCATTCCCCTTGTTCACCATGCGTCTTTATCTCACATCACGCATATATGCCAATAAATATAATATCTATAAAACTATGGCAATCCACTGTTGTTTTCATGTTTGGAAAAACAGGATGTAAAGTGATTGCAATTTATGGACGCTGTGTTCTATTAAGTGAAATCTCATTTTGAAAATCTTGCTGTTCACATATATGAACAGCAACAGTATATATTGTATATATGTATTGCTAGTTTGTTTGCCTCAACGCTGCACGTTTTTTCTTAATTATACTCAATATTACAGTGATAGATAACAAGGTACGTGAATTATGACCCTCAGGTAATCTATTAATACTGTATGAATAACATGAGATTGTGTTTGCTTTTCCCCGTCACATGATTTATCTTATAATAAAATCACATTTATAGTAACTATGTCAAATGTAATTACTATAATAAAGATTTATACCACTTTTAATATAACGCCCAAACATTAGAAATGACAAATATTTACGATAAATTAGGTATTTAAATAGGTGGATAAAGTGTGTATATTAATTAAGTAATTAAAAAATGTCATTTCTTTGTCAGGCCAAACATCTGGCCAATCCCACATGTGATAACAAGACACTATTATTTTACATCCATCTTCTGGTATTGCAAAGGTTCAGAAATATGTTTCTGATGCACACACAAATATTTCTTGTTTTAAATAAATCCACAAATATATGTGTTTAAAAGTATTTGCAATTTTCATCAAAAGCATACTTGGATATTACTAAATGTATATACAAACTGTTGAACCTGCATTTACAAAGTGCTTGTCAGGTGTGAACATTTTCCTCAACAGAGAATTGTCAATATACATCATATGTCTCCCTCCTTTTCAGCCAATCACATGAGAGCGCCCAAACAAGGGTATTGCTCTTATTTACACAGGTTGGGAACCTGGGAACAGGAATCTCCTGGAAACTAGTCAGACAGCTATCTTTGGGGCGAAACGGTCCAAACATTTGAAAGCTTAGTGTTGAAACAATCAAACGTGAGCAGATAAATCTGTAGAGATTCGCTAAATAATCCAAGAAGCTAATTTACTAGCTAAAGTTGTCATAAGGAATCAATGCGTGGCTTGCAGTGTGGATGTTACATTGACTATTTCATGAGAGAAGACATGACCAGCCTGTATTAGATTGATATATTAGTAATAGGACTTCTGGCCAATGTAAGCTATGTGTTTGTTTTCCAGGTGATATTTGTGACTTTTCCTGACTGCAAAAGTGCTGCTACCCTTTACTTTGACTGAAACCAAAGTTAAAATGTTCTACAGTATGCCAGCTAACAAACATAAATATCATCTGGCAAACAAACATATAGCTGTGCTAATGTAAGAGTTAGCCAACGTTCGCTAACGCTGCTGGGTACAATCATGAACTGTATAAAAAAGTCGGACGACATGACAGTTCCCCAAAAGTGAAGCCAAAACATCTGGATTGCCCCCTGGTGGCTGGCTGCAGTATGTGTCTTAAAGCCCGCTCCCTCAATGTAAGCGGATGGGACATGGGCCAAACAAAAAACTTAAAAGTAAACGCCGAATACATTTTCCCCAAAGATGGTTGCTCTCTTTTTAGGTAGTTCTCATCACGCTGATATGTTCAAGTGTTTGTTTTAAGGATAAGGTTTGAATTATAAAAAGAGGGTGAGACGTCATGATTGAAAGCAGTGAGTGACGGATGCTTGGCAACTCAACTGTACGTAGAGAAGGAACATCGAGAGAAGATGTCATTTTAGCTTTCCATAAGAGTGATAGTTTGTTTCAAATATTTACAGTAAATAAAGTTTTTATAGGAACGTCTGTATATAAAGATTAAATACAGTCTACGGTTCACAGTCTAATTCATCTATAACAATTTTGATAATGGATTAATCCTTATGTGCATTATTTATCAAGCAAAAATGCCAACCACTTGCTAGTCCCAGCTTCTTTAATGTGAATATTTTCCACAATTCTCTGCTTCGTATTATTGTAAACGGACTCATTGGATTGTGGAATGTCGGTGTGACAAAACAAGACATCTGAAGAAGTCACCGTGGGCTCTGAGATAGCAGAGATGTTTCTCTATTTTCTAGACGGAACACTTAATCGAGAAAGTAATTGGCAAAGTAATAGACAGTGAAATGAATCGTTTAAAAAGTTATGTATGGTACCATTAAGTTTAGGAGGGGTATGTCTTACCTCAGGATTCTCCACCAGTGTCACCACCCGGCCAGGCTGTAGAGGGCACAGACAGAAGAACAAGCACTTTGAAACAGCAGCACAAACACAAACGTGTTATAAAATAAAGTGGAATTATATAGAAGTATTATAAAAAATTGTACATAACGTTACTATACAAATGTCAACAAAACAGACTAAGGTTCTTTTTATGGAAAGGTTTTGGGAATAATACAAGCTACAGTCGACACTAATGAATGACCTGTATAGTTTAGTATAGACCCCTTAATAATAGCAAAACAATTATAATAAGTAAATGGATACCCCAATGAGCTACTGTACGAGATCTTACTTTATATATATATATTATATTATATATAATAATGACTTGTAATGGATAATGACTTGTGACTTCCCTACAGTGACTTTGCGTTAGTAGTTAAGGTAGTATAACCAGATAGCTACTGCTTTTTTTATGGGCAGCTACAGATCACCTGTGGTGTTTTTACAGTAAATTAACAACTGTGAACAGACTGTCCAATGTGTTTACACAATTAAGTATATGTTTCTTTCGAAAAATTCAAGAATTTACCAAAAAACTTTTCAGTAGTTTATCCCCTTTAATCAGATATTTAGAGGAGTTCTTTCATATCCTGTTTTCCCCGGGGTTTACCCCCTTTGACAAAGCAACACTGAGCCCACAGACATGGCAACATTGCATCAGCTATTGCGACTGTTATCAGAAAATAGCTCTAATAAAGGTCCAAGACAAAAACGAACACTCACCTTACCGGGTACTCCCCGGTGGTCGGTACTGCCCTGCCAAAAACGACGGCTGAAGCCTTTTATGTACCCAATTCTTTTTTCTTCATAAGGGAAATCTACTTTCCATATAAGAGACCCGTAACCGAAAACCCACATGATAAGACGTTAAGATATTAGTTACCACGACGACAACATGGACGGTTGAAGCTGAACTAGCTGTCGTGACGTTTTAGTCCGACAGCTGTTTTACAACGACATTCATAACATTATAATAATTGACGTGTACACCTGCAAAAGTGTAAAGTTAGATATTTTCTATAGGTACTAACCATAGACTGTATACAATAAAGTAATAACACGCGCTCATTTAGGGACTGCCTGGAGTTATATATTTTTTCAGTCATATAGCTTACGTAAATGCGCGTACTTCCGCTGAACAATTTTCAGTATAAAGTACATTTTCCGTTCATATTTTTATTTTGATAACAATAACTATTTATAAAGCTTCTCGGCAGCTAATCACAATGCAATATTGCTTTTTCATAGCATTTTGTTTTTGCACACTATCTCGCATCACTATAAGCATGCGTTTAAAAATATGTTGCTTTATTTTGAAGGCAAGCAGCTTTTCCGGATGCTTGTATTTCACTGTAAAGTCTAATTTGTGGCAACCCTGTCAAACCAGCCAATTAGTCAAACAGACACCAATCTAATTAAGACTACTTTTTAAAATCAATCCACAAATAGTTGGTTTGTGCCTTTCATAAGTTAGCAAATTACCATGCCGTCATAGTGGGCTGCATAAAGAAAAACATGAATTTTATGTTTACATCAGTAAACTATAATTGTTTTATCTAAACATTTTTTACTAACAACTCTTTGTTATTGATAAAACCATACAATCCAGAAATTCACCTAATAAAAAAGCTTGAAAAGTGTGTGTGTGTGTGTGTGTGTGTGTGTGTGTGTGTGTGTGTGTGTGTGTGTGTGTGTGTGTGTGTGTGTGTGTGTTTGTGTGTGTGTGTGTGTGTTTGTGTGTGTGTGTGTGTGTCTGTGTCTGTAAAAAAATCCTTTAGAAAAGACAGTGCAACATACTAATGAACTTTTGTGGTTTTGAGAATGGGAGCAGGTCAGAAAACTGCTGCTGTCGGCTTTCCTTCAGAAATTTCTGGTTTAAGTTTTCATGAAAGTCAATAGGGCAGCTCTGGGGCACCCCTCTCACTTTCAGGCTCAAAGGGGTCAAATGTAACTCTTTGCTAATTGCTTTTTCTAGTCATTTGCTTTCATAGCTAAAAACTTTCCTACATTTTAAAGCTAAAATTATGTATGAAGAGTGAAATTTGTAGGAATGAGAGCATATTTAAAAATAATAAAGCTTCCACTTTAGCTTTGATAGAAAACATTCTGAACATTCGGTCGAGTGCACACACACAAATGTAAAAGTTTGAGAAGACCATTTTAACAAAACTTCAAAGAAAGCTGAATATTGAAAACATTTTTAATAGGATTTAGTGTTGAATAATACCAATAATGTATGAGAGATGTGGAACATTTTAAAGTTTAAATGGAGTTTTTACGTGAATGTATGAATGAGCAGCTATGGTTTGAAAAATAACTATGACATCCATCCATTCATGAAAGAAAAGAATATTCCCTGAAAACATTTTATATTCCCAAAAGTATGATAAAAGCAATAGCACAGCATTATATGTGGACAACATTTAATTTTTCCTTACAAACCCTGAGATATCTGTCCGGGCTAGTCTGTCAGTTATAAATGAGTTTGGTTTGATATCAGTTTACATAGTAGTACATTATATTGAATCTGAAGCGATGCCTCTTGGGAATTTTGGCCGTACAAGTTAATTTGGTAATGTCCCCTTTAGATGGGCCACCTGAGGCTTTGTTTATCTTCAAATTAAAGTTTCATCCAATATTGAGGATCTGTGGAAGCTTAATTTTGCACCCATAATTGGAACTGTTACAAAATACCTGGAGAGATGGCATCCCCTCCCCCTTTTTTGGATAGGTAAATTAGTCTGATAAAGATAAACATACTTCCGAAATTGCTTCATCAATTACAGTTGTTACCTCTATGGATATCAAAGACTGTAATTTTGGACCTGGAAAAGGCATTCTCTCCATTCTTAGTTGCCATAATAAAAGGCACAGGATTAGGATGAAGGCTTTGCAGCTGCCAGGAGAACAAGGAAGCTTAGCCCTACCTAATTTGACATTTTATAATTGGGCCTGCCATACCCAAATAGTTTGGGAATGACTACAATCTCATTTAAATCAGAAACGGGCATAGATGAATGGTTTCTTCTCTTCCTTCACCTTGTTAAATAAACCCACAAACTATGCTGGAAAAAAGACAACTCGTGAAATTAAGATTATCTTATCAATCGCAATATAATCAAAGTCTGGCAAAATATGACAAAATATAATTTCATTATGTATTAATACTAATGACTAAAAATAAAGGATTCACCTTCATTAGTTAGTTAGAAATAGGGTTGTTGTCATATTATATATGGCATGCAAAAGGGATCAGGGTTATTGGGGCTTTATACCATCCTCCATGTCCTTCCAGCCACTTGAACATTATTTGTGACTACTTCAAACCGCACCACAGACGCTTCCTTATTTATTGACATAGATTTATTTTTATTAAAGCATTTTCTTTTGCACTGCCACTTGCTATGCTATTCTGTATATATCTGAGGGAATTCTGCTACTCCCTCAGATATATACATAAAGTCATACAGAAATAAGAGCGTGATCTTGGTGGTGAATATATTGAAGATGACGAGCAAGAGGCAATAGCTTGAGCCAAAGCCACTCAACATATTGAGTTTCTCTCATTCCACATATCCCACATAACGCCCTTTATACTTAATAAATTGAATAACCAGACCTCTCGTCTTTGTATTAAATGATTGAGAGACATTGAGAAATGTTGAAGTTTAGGGTTGAAGAGGCAGATGCAGGATTTAAGGATTCAGCCTTAAAGGTGAGGTGACAGTCTTCTGCAAAGTTATTTTAGCAGATCGGGTTATTTATTAATTCATTAATTAATTAATTAATTAATTTGTGTGTATGTTTGTTTATTATTATTGTTATCTCTGAGAATGTAAAACACATTGTTGTTAGATTTAATGTAATGTCATTAATGTAATGTCAAAAATCTACGTCATAATGTTTTAATTAAGCTTTTAAGTCGAAAAATGTGGAATGACAATAATAAAGATTTAGAAGTGGGTGCCAAATCCATCCATTCACCTCCAATGACACATTAATGATTAATAAATGTGTTGATGTGGAATTTGTTTCAATTAAAGTACCAGTGACAATGTTAATCTTTTTTTTAATGACCTGAATGCCCTATTGATTAATGTGTCCTCAGCTCCTGTATGTTCTTGTAGGCTATCTTTTATATGCATCCAATTATTTTCAATGAATGTCCACTTGTGCTTTTGCATTTGTCAAAACATGAACTGTGACACATAACCCAGGGAATATGGGCTTCAGTCCTGACACCAGGGGGTGCTAAGTTTCTATTTCCCTTCATCGTGTGTTTTTCCAAATAACACGCTCCTCATGTATGTCGTGTGAGCACTGATTCAGAACCAAACAAAGTGGACAGCCACAGTCTGGCCTGTAATGTCAGCTCCATGAACAGCAGCCGTGCTCATTCTTCTGCCTCTGAGAGAAGCTAGTCAGCAAACCTTTTATGTAACTCACCAGCCTTGGATTTGGAGAGGCATGTCTGTGGTTGAAATCCACAGCTTGGCTGGAAAATGCTGCCGAGGAAACATCTGCCATAAAGATACCCTTGTTCAAAACACCAAAACCAGTGAAGTATACATAAAACATAATAGCATAGCAATTCCTGTAATTTAAAGCAAGTAAATGCAGCAGTTTCAATTAGTTCATGTTCCCTGCTGTGAAAATCATGAGCTATTTAAAATAACTATAAAACTCTACAGAGTTACACAGAAGTGTACTTACAGGCTAAATCCTGCTCCAAATATCTTAAACCTCATGTACACACAATCTTCATCTCATTCATCGGTGGATCAACACCACGAAAAACTAACAAACTGTCCCGTGGGCTCACCTTGTGTGCCGTATTTGTCTATGACAGGGACACATTTGTGAGGGAAATATTCTATTATGCTTTTTCTGGCATATTTCATCATGATGACAAAGAACATAGCAATTAAGGGGGAAATAACAGTCCGCTTTACAGCCTGTTTGCTGTCTAAGAAAAGAGGCTGTTGTCATGATGAGGAATGTATTTTATTTGCTCTGTTGAAGAAACACGCAGTATGTCCCTTTACTGAATGACTTTGGCAAATGTGTTATCTTTCGTTTGGAAAATGGAAAACAAAGATGTTGCCGTAAATATGAAGATAAGTCAGGAGGAATAATCGTGAATTGAATTTACTGGAAAACATTTTGTGAGTAAGAAAAACATTGTCTTTTAAACACTATAATGTGAAGCTTTCAATTCTAATATAGACAATAAGCAATTAAATTACTTCAGAAAATCCAAATTAAATCTTCTGTAAGACACTTTTTATTCCTGATGAAATCAGAAGAGTCACAATATCAACACGGTAATTAAACTAAACCAAATAAGTCATTATTGCAAAAACAATGAATCTGTGCAATGTGTTTACATCCATACATGTTACATTAACTTTATTTTCTTCCTCTCTGACGATCACTATTCTGTTTCTCTTTCCCCATGTGCTGCGCTTCTCTTTGTGTTCCTTCTCCAACTCCAGAGCTTTTGCTAAACCTTCTTGTTCTCTTCCTGCACAGCCTTCTACTTATACATTGGGGAGGTGACCATGAAAGAGACTTACTCCCCCATTTTCGTGTTTATTTTAGACATTTGTACTAGTTTCTTTTTATTTAGGAAAGTATGCATTTTACTCCAAAACATCTCATTAGATTTTCTTTCAGTAGCTTGCACTCCTGCTTTCAGCGACCTGCTTCGCGTCCCTTCCGCTGGCCAGCTGTCCAAGTTTGAGGAGTGAAAAAGCGAGCAGAGTGTGTAATCCTCCCCCTGCCCGTACATAGGCTGGTTATATTGGCAAGGGTACTCCACCACTAAGACTGCTGCAGTGCCTCCCCGCAGCGACACATGGTAACTGGGTATCCATGATCCCAGGCTTAACTGCAGGGGTATCTAGGAGCAGCAGTTGGCCCCAGAGGCGTGTCTTGCAGGCCCACTGTTGAGTGGATATTTCCTGGCGTCCACCAACCACTGCCTCACCTATGGGTCAAATAGCACCTGCTGCCTTGTGGGTATTCTCTGGAACAAATCCTGACAGAAAACACGGATTGGACTCAGTCATGCAGTAACATTTTTTGAAGCATTGTTCTGGCAAGTCCTGCAGCCAAACTGACGCCAAATGTTCACTGTTCCTTTGAATCAGGCCAGGGAGGCCGAGAGGGAAGCCCTGCTGCCTGGGCAACACAGGGCCTGCATACACTTTGCGTAGGCTTATTGTGCGCTGGAGAAGAAATTCCAGCTTCACTGTGCAGTCGAGGAACAACAAGGGAGGTAAGCATTTACCAGTTTTAAGCCCTCTCTCAATTGGGGTAGAGGTGGGTGTCTGTGGCTGCCTTCAATGGTGGGAGAGTCGGCCAAACCTCACTGGACAGCTATTGCCCGCCTCAATCTGGGCAGCCCCCAGCGATTAAGGTGCTGTCCCACTACAGCCTACCTGCTTCATTGGGTGCATGAAGCTAATGGCTTTTTCCAAAGAAGTGGGCCTAAAACTTGTGCACCAAACAAAATAGGCAAGAGTCAACCCGGCGGACGGCAGCTACGCTTTAAGGATGTCTGTAAGATCGAATACTTCAACATCTACCCTGTCACCTGGGAAGATGCCGCTCAGGACAGACTTCAATGGCAGCATGCACTGGGCTGCTTACATAAAAAAGAATACCTTGTCTCAACACTGTGAGGCAAAGAGAACGAAAATGAAGCAACAACAACAGGACACAAACTCACCATCAATGCCTACACATTCAACATCTGCAGCGGAGTCTTCCTCTCTTCCATTGGACTTCACATCCACTGCAGACACTGCGCTAAAAATTCTACATGGTGTTAATCTCTGTAACCTGCTCTTTCGTCTCTGGTTGAGCTTTGAAAGGAGATTTCTTCAGATAGTAGAATTTATTTTTTCCACCAACAACCTGCATGATCGTCTAACTAACCTCCAATATTTAGTTGTTCTCCTGCAGCGATTGAGGTCTACAAAACCCATCCAAAGGTCTCCTCCATACTGACTCACTCAAGCAGCTGTGGTTGCACACAAAACAAGCTCTTGAACCTCTGACTCTATTTCAGCAGCCTTAGTGAGGAATTGGCCAGCCGAGCTATAAAAGTCCACTATATGTAGAGAGCAGAGTTGAGTGGGCCATTTTGGGATCTGAGGCCTCAGACTGTTTGATCCTGAACTGCTCATATGACTCCTGAGATTTCTTTCACAGGCTCGGTGAATGCAGACACATGTATCAGCACTGTTGTACTTGCCGGAGAATGAGATTCTATTCTGGGTAGAACAACTAATAATGATGATGTGAAAGACTGTAAGATAAGAAAGTCATTATTAGCAAGTCAATATTATCTATTTTGACTCAGTTTTTACACTGAGACTGCAAACACATCGTTTGTAAAAGTGTTGGACCAGGGCAGGCATTGATTAATTATAATAATAGAATCATGTTCACATTGGCATGACTGATATTCTCCCTCCATCTTCAAACAAGATGTAATAATAGAAATTATGATAAAATAGAAGGTTTCATAGATGATCAATTCTGTTTTCTTCTTTGTATCAGCAGCAAGAAAACCCAAACATGTGGAGTCCATGGGATGATAGAGGCTTCGGTTAATACATATTTTCAGAATTTGATTATAAAGTTGAAGTTTCTGACCCTCAAGACAAAAGCCGTCACTTGTCTTGGGAAAGGTCTTTTGACTGAAACGGTGATAATTAAATGAAAAGCAAATGCGATGTGGACTCTTCTACATTTGGTGTTCTGCACCACTAAGAAGAGAGCAATATCCATGTTATTAATTTTCTTTTTCAAACCTAAATTAGATTACTGCTGATCTTAATTTGTTCTACTATAATGAACCACAGGCTACTTCTCCTCATTGACTGATATCAAATATAAAACCTCTGTCAGCAATTGAGTTAAACATTATTATAATAACTTAATAACTTGTATTTTGTTAAATTAGATAAATTAAATTGGGGTCATTAAAATCTTTGAAAAATGTGTCCAATCATCCAACATGTATTGTTATTCTTCCTGCATATGCTGAGTAACTACAAAGATATATTCCTCACTTGGAACTGACATCGCTGGAGGGATTTGAAATATTTTCCCCTAAAATTGGTATAAATAAGGCTTAAGTCCAGACGCTGCAAAAGAAACTAATACTCTAAAGCTTCCTCAAGCTAAACCAAAGTCTATAACTTTATCAGCATGTTTGAATGAGAGCCATAAAGTGTTACAGGAGACTGATCAGAAGGGACTCTCTGGTTTTCTTGGGAGTCCAATTTAAAATGATCTTGGGAATGGCAGAACATTTGTTAGACTCCATAGCACAATTTGCAGTGATCCACAGGATGAGTGGAATGTAAAAATTCAAATCTTTGAATGGTAAATGTAGAAAAGGTAACTGCAGAGAAGAAGCAGAAGTCATAGTTATACAGAACTGTGCCATTAGTAAAAACACTGTTGGATACTTTGTTAACAGAAATGTTTTGAGACTGTCTATTTGTCCATTTGAAAGTATGAATGGCTCAGAGTTCAAGTTTTAAATAATCAAACATTCTAAAAGAGTGTTTGCTGTGCTCAGAACGCAGCGTGTGCACCAATGACCCCTTCTTTGTCTAAATCCTTGACATTCACTTGACAATTTGTCAGCTGAAGTTGGTGCCATAGTGTTTTAATCTATAGCAATCCCCAAGCAGCAATG
Source organism: Cottoperca gobio (assembly GCF_900634415.1). Classification (NCBI taxonomy): domain Eukaryota; kingdom Metazoa; phylum Chordata; class Actinopteri; order Perciformes; family Bovichtidae; genus Cottoperca; species Cottoperca gobio. The sequence continues at coordinate 10,079,424 of NC_041373.1, read as the reverse complement.
AAAAGTATTCTTCATCTAAGATGGTAAAGATAAAAATTGACAAATGAATGAAATAGTTTGCATTGCTGGTAACTATTCAGGCAAAACAGGATAAAACAAGAGTCTATAAAGTTAAGGTGAGCATGCTAACATCATCACAATGATTATGCTAACATGCTGATGTTAAGCATATATAATGTTTCCCATGTGCACGATCTTAGTTACATGTTCGCATGGTAACATGTTAATATGCACTAAACACAAAGTCCAGCTGAGACTGATGGAAATGTCATTAAAATGTGCTGGTATTTGGTCATATAAGTATAAGTTGAAAGTTTGACCTGATGGTGGTGCTAAATGAAAAGTCAGGGGCTCACCATTTTTTTAATTCATCCACTGGGGAACGTGAATGTCTGCTCCAAGTTTCATGGCAATCCATCCAATAGTTGAATGAGATATTTCACTCAAAACCAGATATTTGAACCTTGTGGTGGAAAAGTCAAGGGATCACCAATCACACTAATCAAGTCATTATGATTCATCTTCTGTGTACCATGGGTATTTGTACCAAATTACATCCCAATCCATCCAATAGTTGCTTATCAGGGACCACCAACATTACTACCTCATGGTGGCGCTACACGAAAAGTCAGGGGGTCACCAAAGTTGTTAGGAAACATTTTCTGGAACCCATCATTGTCTGTACAAAACTTAATAGCAAAAGTGGTGGACAGACCAACTGACAGGCTGACATTGCCATACATAGAGCTACATTGCATGGCAAAAACAATGAACCCTGCAATAGGCTGCTTCAGTGTTGACTATTAAGGCAGAACTTTGGGTTGAAAATAAAGTGTGAACTGTGCAAACATAGTTTTTGGATTGGAAATAGAACAAGCCTGAGTGTTAGGTTTAAGAGCAGAGCTGAGTCAAAGCCAGAGCTGGTGGACAGCTGGCTTGGCTTCAAAGTAGAGTCATGGCCATATCAGCAGAGCCTTGTGTTGGCGCCAATCTGGCCGAAGAGCCACGGAGGAGATGGAGCCGATATTGACCCAGTGCCAGAGAAAACGCAAAGCTGTAGCTGATGCCCATTCTAGAGATGAGTAGGAGTTGATGTCAGAGAGGGAGTCTCGCTCTTAAAGAGGAAGCAGGAGCTGATGACGAAGAAGACGATGAGTGGAGTCTAAGTTGCGTCAGAGTGGAACCAACCAGATAATTGCTGGAGAAGAGCCAGCATAGAGCTGATGAGACTGTACTGAAGTCAGAGAGAGAACTGGAGTGGGGGAGGAGAACTGAGATGAAGAGGTGTAAGAGACTAGGGATCCATGAAAGTTTTCTTTCTTTTTTACTCCATTTGATTTCTTTTCTGATCTTAACGATGTGTTGAATTTAGAAGCAGAGAATAGTGTGAGGCTGACAAAGAAAAATTGTGCTGTCAGGGAATATGTTGAGCTTGGCAGGTGAAGAGGACTGATTTGATATGATGAAAGGGAGTCTGTCACTCTGGCTGGAGATGGAACATTTTGCTCTGGACACTTGACAGCATCGCTGCTGGTAGCCACAGAAAAGAACATTTTCTTTCTCTTCACTGTAAATATTGTCATCTGCCGTATTTATTCTGACCTTAAGCCATGCTACTGTTTCAGAGCTCAAAATCAAACCATCAACAATCATTAATATAATATTCAAATAAAATAATTTGCTGTAGTAGATGGCCTAAGCATTTTACATGTCAGTTGTGTCCTTTTGTCCTCCATCAAAGTCTATTCTCTTTGTTTTGCCCAATGTTCAATTAAAATCATTTGCGTTTGCTCTTTAACTGAAACAAAGAACATCCTTTGCTTTCTCTTTGTTGATATTTTTCACAGCTATTCACCTTACCCTCTACAGAAGTGACCAGATTTCCTTTTCTAAAATATATTCCTTGAACATTCTTTCCCACCTCCAAACCATGTTTGCATGTCTTGTGAATGGATTGCCATGAAATTCAGTACAGACATTCATGGTTCCCAGAGGATGGATCCTCATGACTTTGATAATCCTCTGACTTTTCCTAAAGCGCCACCAGCATGCCAACATTTTCTCTTATCCATCTCATTATCTACTGGATGGATTGGCACAACATTCGGTACAGACATTCATGCCCTCCTCAGGATAATTTGTAATCACTTTGATCCCCCAACTTTTCCTCCAGAGCCAACATCAGATCAAAATATTAATACGTCACTGAAGTCTTTTTTATTTATTTTTTTGCTTTTAGTCTTACAGATGCGCCTCAAGGTTTTTATCTCAATGACCCATTCTTCTCTCTCTGCCTCAACCTTGTGAGGCAGCCGTGTAAGGGCTTGTGTCAGTCTCCTTTTACTTTCTACTTTTCCTCAATTATAGGTAAAGAAATTATGAAAAAAGTGTTTTCTGAAATGCATCTATTCAGTGTACCGCTGATAACACTATAACGCAGAACATATAATGAATACAATGACAAGACATTGATAAAGTGCTGAAAGGAAAGAAAGGATGCAGCTAACAGTTCATAGTGCCTTCAGACGTATATCATCTCTAAACATTTGATACAAAAAATATGTGAGACTATATTAGAGCCCATTTCAAAAGGGATATAGCAGACTGAGTATATGAAGTCTTGTTGATTTATGAAGGCTTTTGATTTATGTTCTATTAAAATTAGTAATCAGTAACTATAATGATAAAAAAAATAGAAGCATTTCTTCTTTCACTGAAACTACTGAATATCATCTTGGTGGTTTAAAGTGTTGATCATGTGTTCTGGACTCAGATGATTATAACATAATATGCTATCACTTACACAGGGCTGATGATTGAATGTCCTGAGAATGTTAATAATAAAATAAAAGCTAAATGGAATGCATTTATAAAGTGCATTTATTGTCCTTTGACCACTCAAAGTGCTCTGCAACACAAGCATTCACCCATTCACACACACATTCATCAGGAGCGATACACATTCACACAAACACTCACAGAAGCAATTAGAGCTTTAGAGTTGGTGGTAAACGGATCTTTAAACTTTTGGAGAGAATCAGGTTTGGTGTTTCCCCCTTATCCAGTCTTTCTACTATGCTACACTAACCATTTCCTGACTGTAGCTTCATGTTTGACAGTGGTATCTTTCTTGTCATATCATTCTTGGCAAGAAAGCGAATAAGAGACATGAAACATATCTTAAATGATGCACAAACACATCACTAAACCTGACATTACCTAGCCTATGACATGTTTCACTCTAAAGTATTTAGACACATATTGACATTTTCATTATCTGTAAATGAAAATGAAAATGCATCCATTTTACACCAGCTCCTTGAACATATTACCACTTACAGACTCCCTTTCTTTCACCCACCATCTCCTCTTTTGTTTCATTTTATTGTGACACTGTGTGTTAGAAGTGCTGAAGTGGAGGCACAAATGGAAGCGAACCAGTATGTGGCTTGCGGTGATGAGGTGGCCATGACCGTGTGATGGGTCAGATTGGAAATTTAGCCTGGCCACTAGGGAAGGTAATTGTTTTCCAGGGATGGCAAGGGTTACATGGGAAAGCTAAAAGAAGTAAGAGGGAATGAGAATGGAGACTGGGAAGGTGGGGGGGTATGAGTAGGTAAGAAACACAAAGAGCCATTTTCTCCTCCTCCTCCTCCTCTTCTTCTGTGACTTGTATCACTCTGTCCCTCCTCCTTCTCTCCTCCCGTTCCTTGTCCAGATAAGCGAGGACGCCTTCTTTTTCAAGGTGCTACGAGACATCTCCAATAACTACGTGTGTGTTCATGTGTGTGCCTGTGTGTGTGTGTGTGTTTCATGACAGTTATGGGAGCTTGTCATCGTGCTCCTCTAGATCAATGGAGCGCAGTTGCCTAGCAACCTGCTGAACGGGAGGAAGGAGGCGGGAGAGAGAGAGGGAGAGCGGCATAAGATCAGAAAAGAGAGAGTTTGAGAGGTCTGGAGAGAGGGAACGGAAGGAGGAAGAGAAGTGGGTGAGATCAACAGTAAAGAATGCTGTGGTTGGATGACAGGAAATAAGACAGTAAAGCTTAGCGCGTCAAATCTGTCTTTGTGTGTACTGTAAGAGGACGTGAGGAGGAGGGAGGTGGTAGGAGGTGGTGTGAATGCATGAATTGGGCATATGTGTGTGTGTGTGTGTGTGTGTGTGTGTGTGTGTGTGTGTGTGTGTGTGTGTGTGTGTGTATGTGTGTGTGTGTGTGTGTGTGTGTGTGTGTGTGTGTGTGTGTGTGTGTGTGTGTGTGTGTGTGTGTGAATGTGTGCAACAGTAGTTTGGGACTGATGAGTTGGTGTTGATACTATCGCGCTAAAATAGAACATCAAAGCGCTACCATGGTGACGCCAGCAGTACACTCTCTCTCATTTAGCTGCTGATTTAATTATCTTAATCTTTAAGGGGAACAAAGTGGCTAAACGCACTGCATTGGGAGGGAGCGGCGGTAGAGATAAACAGTGGGGAATGAGCAGGAGGAGGGGAGTAAAAATGGACAGGGAACATGGAGGGAAATGAATTTGGACAGGAGGAAATGAGGAGAGGGGAAACGGGCGTGAAGAAGGAAAAGGGAGGAGAGCAAGGACGAGGCAAATAAAACGGGAGATGGATGGATAGGGAGTCTGATGATCAGGTGTTGGTTGGCCTCATGAGAGATGAGCACATATGCTCCAGATCGCCTATGATATTTACACAGTGTCCCTCTCTCTGCCAGGAAGAAGGGGGAGGAGATAGAGGGGTGTGAAGGGAGGATGGGGTGTCACAATAAAACAGAAAAAAAAGAAGCGAGGGAGGTATGGAGAGACAGAGGAATAGCTGTACATCCCAGAGGTATACTCTGTGACTGAGTTAGAATAACATGTGGAGGCAGGGTGGCTGTTAAACTTTATGGAGGATTGAAAATGGACAATTAGCATCTCAACGATCACATTGTCACCTGGAACATTCTCCCCCGTTGTCATAGTAACCCACCTCTCCCCGCTCACACTTCCTAATTCATGCTACCCCTCTCCGCATTGGCCTAAGTGCACATACTTGCACCTTTATACTCCTGCACACACAGACACGCAAATGGGCCACTTTGTGTGTATAATCAATACAAATTATATTTTGTGTGCTTCTGGTCTGGGGCTGTTTTTCATTAAGGGAAATCTTAATGCTATAGCATACGATGATGATCCAGACAATAGAGTGTTTGTGGGAACAGTTTGGGAAAGGCCATTTCCTGTTTCAAGGGTGCACAAAGAAATGGTTTTGCAGATATCCCTGACCCACCCATCCAACACCTTTGGGATGAACTGGAACGCCGACTACAAGCAAGGCCTCATCACCTAACATCCATACTCACCCTCACTAATGCTCTTGTTGCTAATTGGGAGCAAATCCCTGCAGCCAGTCAGGTTTCAAAATCTTTTGAAAAGCCTCCATAGAGTCTGTTATCGCAGCAGATTAATGCCCACGGTTTTGGAATGAGATGTTCAACAGCAAGCCCTTTCAACATTAGACATTTTTACTTACGTGTAACTAATAACATTAATAATGGCAAAGTGTTCCAGTAAGCCATGACGATGATTGTGACAATGAGCCAGCAAACATGAAGCAGCTAAATGGAGTTCAGCCATCATTAAAGGGAAATTTTGCAACCTTGTATGTGGATTTCCAATCAGTGTTGATGGTAAATGTAGTCAATTAAAACAATACATTCCTCAGTGTGACCTATATTGACAGAAAAAGCTGAGTTCTCCTGCTCACGGAGCCATGCAGGCAGTGCCTACATGTACCAGGATGCATTGCATGCAAGCTTCTGGCAATCCATATCTTCTTGCAAGGTGAACGCAGCCACGGCCTCTCTCCAATGTTTTTCTTAGGCAGTAGACTCTGGCTTGAATGAATACGGCTGTATATCAGTCAGCCAATATTTTGGAATACCATATTTGCTATTGGAAACGTATATAGGTGAAAAAACTTGTAGTTCCTCCTTCCATTCATCTACGTCAGTGTCACATCAAATGACGGCGCTGGATGGAGGAAGAACAAAACATTTTGCAACTGAACTTTCTTGGTCAATATAGCACTCACTGAAGAATTTATTTCTTTAACCGACTACATTTAACATCAACACTGATTGGAAATCCATATAAAAGGTGGCACATTTTGTCAAAATGTCTTCCATTAAAAAGACCTATCATTTATAATGTTTGGGTGTCTGCATACTTTTGACCAAGTACTGTATGAAATCCCATTGTGGTTTACTCATTATGTGTGGACAGGTGTATCCACCTTATTTTAACCCTTGATTCGCTCTGTGATGTCCATGTAGCTTCAGACATCTGGAGTGTGCTCCATGTCGGCTGTACAGTTATCATGACATTTCCCAGACTGCGAGGTCAAAGGTTAAAGGCGACAATGTGTTCTTTGTTCTGGTTTCCCTGTTCATAAGCCGCTCTTAAAATCTGTTCCACTGCACAAAACTGCTCTGACCCTTGACCCCTTACTGTAGGCCTGTAGGGCATGCAACGTGGGCTGAAAGCGGCTGCATCGCCATGACAACCAGTAGCTGCTCGTAGGTCAAGATTTATGGTCACTCTGATGCGTACGGACACACACGAAGCTCTGCACATGCACACACACATAAACGTAAATCAGTGGTGCGAAGGCTAATTAACTATGGATCTTGAGTTTTTTCCATTTGGCCACACATTCAAGCCTTCACACACACCTTTTCTCCTCTCATTCAACCTCTTCACCCACACACACACAGGTACACACAACCTGACAGGCTTTATTTGGCTCTTGTCAGTCACTCTCCATCTGCTGGTCAGATGATCAATGCTAATGCCTGTTGAGAGTTCTAATGACACACAGATCTATACGCAGATGGACTGCACGTTTGCTCTTGTGCTTGCTTGTGTATGTGTGTGCCTAATGCACGTGTGTGTGCGGCCATGTGTGCATGTTTGTGCACATGAGCTAATGTTATTTGTGTTTAGAAATTGCAATCCTTTGATAAGGACAGGTCAGCGCTATTGTTATAAATGAGAGTAAGATTGCAGGGAGGTGACCTCTCCTACCTCACACACAGAGACACACGCGTACACACACATACACAGACATGCGCACGTGGCTGTTTGCGCTATTGGCAAGTAGAATTAGTAAATGTATGAGCTACACAGAAACTCATTACAACACGATTAGAGACAAACCTCCCATTTAATCTCATTTAGAAAAGGGTGGTTGCCTGTCAAACACACTCACGCACACACACGCTAACTCACTTATGCGCATGCACAGATACACAAACATTTTTACATACACAGAGATCACCCTCTTTGTATGAATGACAGCAGAGATGATACTCTTATAATCATATGCTCACACCACCATGTACGTACGGTGTTTTGAATGACACAGTGAGTCTTCGACATGCATGTTTATATGAATACCACCTTTAAAGAACAGAGATTTCTCTACATGTGGCACTTCGACTCCTCCCTTCCTCACCCCCTTTCTGCGCCACATGTCACCATTCACAGCACAAACTAGGTAAACCTCACCGTCTCAAGCTTAGCTCCAAACACTGTAGCACAAACTGACATAAATGCAAGCACAAAATATGGCGCGTACAAACACGCACACATACCCACTGAATGCTGACAGATGAGTTTTTATTTTTGGCTGTATATTCTCTCTGTTGGCAGTTCAGACACATACGCACACACATATATATTTATATATATAAAGAAAATATGTATACACACACCGAGACAAACACACACAAATACAGTGACCTTCTCTCTGCTGAGTAGGCAAAGAGTCAGGGGTCACTGCCTGCTGTCAGCCTGTCAGAGAGGGGAAGGGAGAGGGGAAGTAGGAAGACGCAGAGGAAGAGCAAACGTGGTTGGAGGAATGTACAGAATGGAGCTCCTCCGCCTCATCATTCAATAAAGACTAATGCAATCAGAGGCGGCCCATATCTGTCACGGTTAATGTTGGCTGATAGAGTCGCAGCAATTTAAAATGCTCATGGTATAATGCATTTCCCTGTGCCTCTTACAGACTGATGATGCATCACATCACGCCTTGATGGTTCTTGTAGAAACAGATAACCTGCTCTGCATCATGCTGAATGAGGCCTCCATTATGCCTGACCATTTTGCGTCTCGTTTTTATCTTAATCGGCTACAGTTTCATTCCAAAATCCATTTAAAAAACAAAAGTTACCTGAAGTTCACTGCTCAATTTTTCAGAATTATTGCACATAATTATATCCTCTGTTATGATTTCATCAAGCAAAAGCAATGCTCCCACAAAGGCCACAAAAGATATCCGTCACTTTAGCAATCACTTTTCTCAATGTGAGTATATTTCTAGGATATATCTATATACATATATATATATATATATATATATATATATATATATATATATATATATATATATATATATATATATTACCATGCAAAAGTAATGAAACTGTTATTTTCCTAAAACAAAAATGGCCTGAGAGGTTTTTTCAAACGGTCTCCAAAATATAATATTTGTTTATTTTATATTCTACAAATAACTGTAATAATTTATTGATTCTAGAGCAGCGATGTGCTTCATTTTGTTTTTGTTTTTTTTAATACAGGCGTTAATTTCTTGAAAATCCTAATGAGTTGATTTGTATTGGGAAAAGGTTGACATTCATGTGTATTTATGTTTTTACTTACTTCAAGAGAACAATACTCAATAGGTTAAAACGACACCGATTACTTGATATGATTGAGATGATTTGCAACATCTCAATGTATTTTCATGATTTATTCTGATGATTTTATTATTCTACTAATTTGGCTATTTATTATTTCTGCTTCGACATTTTCATCTAAGTTTCTTATTTATAAATGAAGTATCTACCTCAATGATTTTCTGAGTTAAAATATGGGATGAATAAATGAATGTGACTTTTTTTTATCAATACTTTATTTCCCATTAACTTTAATTTTCTCAGAACAGTAATTAATCATGTGATTTTTACCTTTTTCTGTGTTTCTCTACACTGAAAATGTGTTTCACATGTTTTTTTTCATTGCACAGGGAAGAAATGGAAGAACGTTATTATTTGATAATGGCATTTGGTCCAAAAGGTCAGCCTGGCCTGGGGATGGCAGGAGAGAGAAAAGGGAGAGGAAGTAGAGGAGGAGCAGACTTCGAGGGGGTTTGAGGAGTGGTGGTGGTGGTGGTCAGTCCAATTGGAAACCAGGTACTGATGTTGAGATAGTTTCCATAGTAACTCCTCCTCCTCCTTGTCTCATTCTCCCCACTTCCCTCTCTAACACTCCTCTCGCACATAAGAGCACACACGAAAACATGTGCACAACTGCATGCTTATCCTAGCGCTGGTCTCTGTGGTAAACCAATTTGGCTCTAATATCTATCACTCAAATCAATTTGAGCCTTCTTGTTCCAGGCCGTGCGGTCATACGATATACCATGGATCAACCATTAAAGCTGTATGCTGTAGCAAATGTATACATAAGCAAACAACCAAAACAGCCAGTACAGACGGTACAATCTACTGCAAACAGGCACAGATAAGATGACAATTACAGTGCAAAAACAGGAGTTATGTATAATTGACGTCTGCACGCCGTTATGTGTTGAATGCTGCTCCATTCATCATTTCTGTATAGTGTATCTTGAATCAGCATCTCTGATCAGGTCAGGGCTGTTCTTTTTATTGGAGGCCCCAACCTTCGGTTGAAAATGTTCTATCTCCACTTCTCCTCCTCCAACACTCGATGAAGGTGAGTGTTAAAGCAGAGTAAAAGCAGTAAAGCAGATGAGTTGGCTAGTCAGAGACAGACATACAGATTGAGAGAGGGAGAGAGAGGGAGAGGGAGAGAGGGGGGGGGGGGGGCAGCAGCTGTCCCAGGGAGCCCAGGGAGTGCACCTCTGAGCTGTGCTCAACACAGCTGGAGTCCCAGGCTGGAAAAAAAAGCCCTGTGTGTGTGTATCTGCATGTGTGTTTGCTGATGATCTTACATGGGATTGTGTGTATATTTGAGAATATTTGTACATGTAGCATGAATCTAAATACACTATATGTCGCAAAGTAAATACCTGAGAATTACAGGTGATTGTCCTACTGCCTGAAGAAACACATAACCTCACAAGAATCAAATTCAGAGTGTACTTTATTCACTATTTATTTCAATTTGTTTTCCTTCTTATTATTTTAATAGTCATTACTGTCATTATGAACAACACCATATGTAAGAACATTCTTGGAAGTCTCAGTTTCAGCCAGATGAGCTCTCAATTGGCCTACCAGTTAATTCCATAGGTCCTGGTTCAGTTAAGGGCTCTGTGCAGGCTAGTTAAGGTTTTTCACACCAATCTGTGAAAAGACCTTTCGTCATGGACAAAAAAGAAAAAGTCCCCCCCCCCAAACTGTTCAACAAAGTTTAGAAGCACATCATTGACTAAAATATCATTGTTTGTTTTAGAATGAATAAAGTTGTTGATGTCTGTTCAGATGAATTAGGTGTGTGTTCTGTATACGTGAGTATAACTAAGGGATAAAGAGAAACTGAGTGATGTCTGTTTCCTTTTCATTTCGCCCCACACACACACACACACGCACACACACACACACACACACACACACACACACACACACACACACACACACACACTTCACTGAATCGCTGACTTCCTTACAGTCGCTCCTGAAGCACGAGAGAGGTGAAGGCCATTGTCACTGTCACTCACAAATTTAATCATTCGGATCTACCCCAGTTCTTGCCTTATTTTCTTCCTCCGGTAATTGCGTTTCTGTTTCGTGCGGGCGATAAGTGCGCGCTGTCCAAGGTGCTGCAGCAGCGCACAGCCCCGCCCATCCCCTCTACCTCATTCTCTCTCACACACATACACACTCTTTCTCTCTCGCTCTCTCTCGCGACCACGTGACTTTCCCTCTGCCGAGTCTCGCGAAGAGCATCAGACTGCACCTTTTCCTCCTCAAGAGGACGAGAGAGAAGAGAGAGAGAGACATTGAGTCAGACACAGAGAGAGAGCGCGCGAGAGAAGGAAGGAGAGCTAGAGAGAGAGAGAGAGAGAGAGAGAGAGAGAGAGAGAGAGAGAGAGAGCGAGGGGGAGAGCAATAGCACCTTGTCGCCTGGAGGCGAGCCTGTGATAATTTTGTCCCTGTTCGGTAGACCGGCTCTATCTACCACCAGGCGCGCGGGTGCTCTGCCCTCTCTCGCGTCTTTGAAATTCTCCTCAAATGGAAAGGGAAATCGATGGGTCGCGCGCCGCACTGTTGCCACGGAACCACAAGATGTGCGTGAGGTAGGTCGGTTTTTCTAACCTAGATATGTGCCTGCATAGAGGAAAACCGCTGTCGCGATGTTTTTCATTAACCGGGGCGAGGTTGTCACATTACCGTTACAGGTTGTGATGTCAATTAAAACAGCTAGCGTAAAAAAAAAAAGTAATTACCGTGTTACCGGTTAGCTGAGCTGTAGTTAAGTGCTAGGGCGCAGGTGATGTGACTGAACCCCCGGTGTAGTCAAGAAGCGGGCGCGTAGGAGAAAAAATGGAGAAGAGGTATGGCCGCAAATCGAGAATCGATATTTCAACCGCATTCATTCACCCCGTCTATCAATAACTGTGATGTCGACGCTTTTCGCCTTTCAAATGTTGAACTATAGAGAATAAACGATGTGTAGCCTATTGTGTGTGTGTGTGTGTGTGTGTGTGTGTGTGTGTGTACAATTGCTGCCAATGTTTGTTATGTTGTGTGTGAATGTGTTCAGTTGTTAGAAATGAGCTCCGAAGCCGTTCATTCGATAAAGCGAGGCGGTTTGAGTCATCCGCCGCAGCGCGCGCGGTTCTGCTCCCGCTCTTTGTGAACAGAATCATTGACGGTGGCACGAGGTGGCCACCACTCACCGTTATTAATTCCTTAACAATAAAAACAAATTAAAAAAACAAATGTTGTTGTTCAAGCTGTCTCGTTCAGAATATTGTCAAGTCTCAGAAGTGATTAAAAACATTCTTCATGATGTTAAAGGAAGTCGCAGGTATGCCACCTTATAAAAATCTCCTGCGGCATGATGGGAGCTGTACTGAGGAGGTGCTGTTTGTGTATGTCTGTATGTGTGTGCGCGCGCGTGCCTGCACTGTATGTGTTTTGCTCAAATCACTGATGTATGGGCTGTGTGGAAATACAAAATCTTGGTTTTATTGTGTATGTTCAGTAAGTTCTTAAACCGTTTTGATTTGGGCCTGTTAAATGTGTAATGTGACAATGTGGTGTGTGTGTATGTGTGTGTGTGTGTGTGTGTGTGTGTGTGTGTGTGTGTGTGTGTGTGTGTATGTGTGTGAGCAAAAAATGCAGGAGAGGGTAATATGAGAATAATAGCAGTCTCGGATTTTGTGTGTGTGAGAGAGTATTTGTGCATGTGTGTTTACGTGTGTGTGTGTGTGTGACCCTGGTTGATTGTGCCGTCTCTGTTCTCTCTGTAGGTCGCTGGAGAGAGTGATGACGTGGCAGTGAAAGACGCACATACCTCACTCACACACACTCACACACATATTTGCCCACACACACTTTTATTCTTGCCCTACTAAGACAGAGAGGAGGGGGAGACAATTCTGCTATGACGGTGTCATTTCTCTCCATTACCAATGTGTGAGCCACACACCCACACTCACACACTCATACTCTGTGGGGAGTTGCCTTCATGGGGGATAAGGCCCTATCTAGGGCACAAAGATGGAGTTCACATCCCTTCCGTCACTTATTTAACACTCACACAGATGTACACACAAATACACACAGCTGGAATCTCATATGTTAGAAGTGAAGAATGAAAGACTGAATGGAGAGAAGACATTGAACATATCAAAGAAGACACAAACACCAGGCCAAGGAAGAAGAAGATTCCCCTAGTGTGCTCAAAGGACGGAGGGAGCTGCTGTTTGACTACCTCCCGTGCTGGGGCTGCATTGTATAGGAGCTTCGAGTTGTGAAGAGCACTGCCAAGAAAGCAGGGTGCACCTGAGACACATAGAAAGTGTTCCGCGAAGTGCCCTGCAGTTGTCACCATGAGCTGTAGGCTAGAGGGAACACCCCAGCTCTAGCCTCTATCTCCTCCAGTGTGTGTGTGAGTGTGAGAGAGCGAGTGTGTGTATGAGTGTGATGGCGGTGTGTGTTTGGGCGGCAGCCCCCCTGCTCTTCCTGGGGCTGTGCCTGTGCAGCGTGGGGGGCCAGGCCCAAGGGGAAGTACTGGAGTTTGGAGGCGTGTCCAGCCAGTGGGGGAGGTTCCCAGTGTGGAACGCCTGCTGCGAGAGTGTGCTGAGCTTCAGCCTGCGGACTCACAGCCAGGAGGGCCTGCTGCTCTACCTGGATGACGAGGGTTTCTGCGACTTCCTGGAGCTGCTGCTTCTCCACGGCCACCTCCGCCTGCGCTTTTCCATCTTCTGTGCTGAGCCCGCAGAGCTTCAATCAGGTGTGGCGGTGAGTGATGGACACTGGCACGCAGTGCGTGTCAAGCGGGACTGGAGGAACACCTCGTTGGAGGTGGACGGGCGACTGGAGGGTTGGGCGGAAGTGAAGAGCAAGAGAAGAGACATGACAGTATTCAGCCACACCTACATAGGCGGGGTGACGCCAGAGCTCCACTCTTCGCCTTTGCGCCTCACATCCCCTTCGGTACGGGAACACCCCGCCTTCCGTGGCTGGATCACGGCGGTGAGCGTCAACGGCACACTGGCGACGTTGGACAGCTCAGAGGGTGTCACAGTAACAGCTGGCTGTGGGCCGGATCACCAGTGCCAGAACGGAGGGGTGTGCAGCCTGGTCAACGACCAGGCCATCTGCGACTGTTCCAACACCGGTTACCAAGGCAACGACTGCAGCGAAGGTAAGGCATAGAACCATGCTGACCTTTCATTTACATCTCATCCTTTACATACATACACTTGAATACACACATGCATACACAGTTTCTTTTGTGGATCGATATCTCCAAAATTATACCTCCAACTCCAGGCTGGAGGTCAGGTCCTTCAGTGTAGATATCTATTTTTCATTCACACCTTCACAGCTGCCTTCAATTGGTGCGTATGGACCAGTAGCCTTCACAATGTTATGTTTGATATTGATTTTTTATGGCTGCAAATTTAGTATGTACCTCCAGAATTAAGCTCCTTCACAACAAGTGTAGTCAGTTTAGTTAAGCAGGAGCTGAGCGCTTGAGAACAGCTGCTGCAGTCAGACCATCAAGCTCGAGTGTCTGGAGATTTGAAGCCAATTCCTGAAACTCGCTGGAAACCGTTACCTGGCTGGCAGCGTTAAAGTCTTGATGGGCTCAGTTGGTGTGTTTGGCAAAACACAATAACCATGTAGATCCACTATGGATGTGGTCGTTGGCTTGTGTTGAGAGACTTTAATTGGAACTAGACTAAGAGGCTGGAAATCGGTGGTCGTTACATGGCTGACACCTGGCTGCTTGGGTTAATGGATTTGCATTGATTCTAGCTGGCCTTCACAGGTACAATACATAGGGAGCTGAAATTAAGTGTTTACAATCTATCACCTGCCATTCATTTGAACAGATTTCAGCCTGTAAAGATGCTCTGTTTGTGTATATGTGAGTGTGTATAGTATGTGTTCTTATGCATTATCAAAGAGGAAATAGTGTCCTGTCAGTAGTACTTTATAAATATAAAGAACTGTCACAATAAACAGCTTGATATAAAATAAAACTTTTATGTGGAAGAGGCAAAAGAAAAATGCTGTTTCCCAAATAATTTAATATCTCGACTCTACAAGAATGCCCTCTCTTAACAATGTCAAACAAGCCTTTGGTCAATACAAGTGCCATTATACAGGGCACTGTAATGATGGCCATTACCAAAACGAAACAGCTGCTTAATGAACTCAGCTACCTTGTTATGGCCAGTACTGCAAATGCTTTCATTTCCCTCTGCTTAGTTGTGTGTGTCATCAGATTTGCTTCAGTTCATTCAAGAGCAAATCTGCATTCTTAATCAATAACGCTCTCAACTCCTATTTTTTTTTCATTTCGACTCCAAAGATACCTTTCAGCTTTGCCTCAGCGATTGATATTTTAATGACACAAATTCATCTGGCTGTACATGTGCCACCGTTTGTCACCAAGCTGACCTCACACTCCACCTAGCACCACTGTCAGCATCACACCTCCCTTTAGCCACCCACCGTATCACACCCTAGCATTTAGTGGGCAGTGAGATGGCTTAGGTTACCATGGAGATAGGACTAATAGGGAGACCTCATGCCAGGAGTGTTTTTCCGTCCTTGCTCTCTACCCCTATTCCTCAGCTACTTGCTGCCTACAGCTGCCTCAGCTCGTAGAGACTACATGCATCATGTCTGACACCTGTGTGTGGTGGAGAGTGTGTGTGTTTGTATGTTTTTGTATGACAGGCATCCTCAAGGCTATAATGGCTGCCTTGACCACTGGTCTTAATTTCCCCAGCAGGTGGGGAAGGAAGCTGGTTCGTTATCCTAGCTAGTGCTGAAATTGACAGAGAAATAATTAATGATTGAAGCAGAACTGCAATGATTTACTTACTGTATTACTTTTTCAAGGAAATATGCCAAACATTTGTTTGTTCCAGCTTCTCAAATGTGTAAGTTTGAGGCTTTTCTTTGTCATATTATATATGATAGTAACCTGAATATCTTTGAGTTTTGGGCTGTGGAAAATAATCTGCAGATCATAAAAATAATTTTTACTGTCAACTATTTTGATAAGCAACTAACCAATTCAATTTCATGATCAGAAAATGCAGTTTTAAGCCTCAAAATGGAGATTTTATATCACATTATACTAAATATATCTTTGTGCTGGGGACTGAGAAAACAAGACATTTAAAGACATCACCTTGGACTTGGAAGGAACTGGGATCGACATTTTCTGACATTTTTCTGACTAAACAAATAATTGATTATTCTGCTTAGTATCAGCATAAATTGAACAACTCTGCGACTGTTGGTCAGACAAAACAACAATTTGAAGACCTCAGAAATAGTGACTGAATTGTTTTGGGTAATTTTATACAGTTGACCATCAACTGATACATCTAAATCCTTGACAGAATCAGCGAAAATTAAAACAAAAAGAAACTCGGTGCTGCGTCTATACATTCATGTGGTGACAGGTGAAGCTATGATCAGCTCTGCAGAAACTCGGTGCTGCGCTGAGAATTACATGTAATCCAAGCCAGTCTAATCCAGTCTGCTGTTTTTTCGCTGCTGGTTAAACCACATTGGGAGACACAAACAGCACTGACACAAACCTGCACAAACACATGTAACACAAACATGCAAACACCTGGAGAAACACAGTCATACAATATGCAGACTCCAGCACCACCATTAGTCACATCACCACCGAGGTACCTAACAGCAATGTAGCTCTACAGGCTTAATGGGAGGTGCAGACATTTTATATAAGGGCTCTCACTAGATACAATACCTGCTTTGGACTGGCACTTTGTTGCTCAACAAGAGGCTACTTATACCTTTTAAGGGGCTGTTTTATATTTCAAGGGATGGACTCACATTTTAAGTGATGCAAAGTGTTTCTGTGCAGAAAAGGTGCTAAAATATGTTTTTTTTTCTCTTGGTAATAGTAGCCAGTGTTAGTAATAGTAGTCTCATAAAATGTTTCCACTAAGGAGTTGTGCTTAGATGGATGGATGTACACAGGGTGAGCAGTACTGTATTCCGTTGTAGTAATTTGCTGTAATGTGAAATCATACAGCATTACCAGCATTGGCTGCACTGGCTTCTCAGATTCTCAGTTTAGGTAGAAACTGCTGCAGGGTTTAGATGATGGCGGAAATTGAAAGTAGCTTAATGGCTGGTTTTAAAAGGTTACTTCATACTTCATCATATAATTTCACTATTCCAGTGAACACGCAGCTTTCAGACAGAAATAAACAGGCTGAGCTAATATTCATGCATCAATATCACTACCAGTGAGTAACTCATACCAACTCATAGTATGTCAAAAGAAATGTCTCTTCATGTGCACTAAAGCACTCTTGGGAAGAGAATTCAAAGGTTGTACCTGAAAGAAATTAAGTGGATGGCAAAGGAAGTAGGGAATAAAAGCTCAGGTCAAAATCCCTTTTTGAATGAAGATAAAAATACATTATATTAAAGGCATCTAAGGTTTTGTGATTTAATTGATTGTACATGGTGAAACATAGCTGGCTTTTAGGAAAGAGTCAGGAAGAGTTGGTATAAAGATTTATCTCCTATATGGTACCTTGAAATTATTTTGTTATTTTGAACCCAGCAACTTCACTGAAGTTGCACAATAAATCTTTGAGATGAAATTTTAACCCTCGAAAAATTAGAGGAAAAAAGTCTGTTATGAATCTTTAATCCAGAATGAGTATGTTCTGCTAGAAGAAAAAATGGATCCTTAGGACCGTGTTTAAAGCCACAAATAAATAATATGACTGTTTCTGTACACGTTTACAATTACACAATATCTCCAAGGTTTCCTAATGATCCACTTTAATTAACTCTCATATTTTTGCAGATTTGTGACAAGCTTTGCAAAGTATTAAAATATATACTGCAAGCATGTTTCTCCCCTGAAAGACATATAGTGCAGATAGTGTGGGCCTATGCATACATGTAATCACTATCTAAGCTATTCTGCCCTCCAGTGAAGGCAGAGAGAACCTTGCTTGTTAGGACTGGCCTGGCTTGCATTGTCCTTGAGGGCAAATTGCTGTTAGCATGCTAATGGGTCCACCTGTTTCTGCCATGCTACTAGCACAAGGGCAGAGGCACGGAAACACTCAGATGAGCACACAGCTCAGAATGCACACGCACACACACACACACGCACACACACACACACACACACACACACACACTCTGTCCAATTATTGAACCATGCATGCCCCTCGTCTTCCTGCACTGCTAATCCATCCCTACATATTTTATATTTTCCTGCTATTTCACAACATTATTACTGTCATATTCAATGTTAGTGTATGTGTGTCTGTGTGAGTGAACTACAGAGAGAGTGAGAGAGAGGGTGTGTGTGTGTGTGTGTGTGTGTGTGTGTGTGTGTGTGTGTGTGTGTGTGTGTGTGTGTGTGTGTATTGCATGCTATCTGTCGGGGGGCTCTGGGGAGAGGAAGCTGCTGCAAGGTAAGTTCTGGGGTAAACGGCTCTTGAATCCAAACATACAGGTAGGAAAGTATATTTTCGCCCACACCCTCTCCACCCTTTGTTTCTACAAATGTGGGTGGGTATGTATGTGTGCCCTTATATGTTCACATGTGGAGTCCTACAAAGAGGTTGTGCTGTTTGCATATTTATATATAGACAAACCTCAGTTTTGGCTACCAGTGCAGCATGGTATCCATTGTGACGTTTGTGTGGACTTTGCATGTATGTTACCACGGTAACCCTGGACGGGTGTGCATGTACAGTAAGTAGCCATGGTAACCCAAGGGCTTAGCATGCATGTTAATGAATGTCTGTCTCTCTCTCTCCTCGCCCGGCCGCTACACCTTTCCAGAGCCCAGCTACAAGCCAGGTAGGTTGCACATCTATCTATCTGTCTTTCTCTGTCTATCTGTCTGTCTATTTTTAAGTTTCTCTTCCTGCTCTTTATTCAAACATCTCTTTCTTGGCTTCTCTATCTGATTCCCTCTTTTTCCTGTTCTTCGATTTATTCTTAAATACACATTTCTTTAGCTCTATCATCATCTTATATTCACCATTTCTCTGTCCCTTTTATATCTTTTTCATGCCAGTCTTTGGCCTTCATGTTCTCTTTCAATCTTCTATTGTGGAAATACAGATCAAGGTAGCCAGCGTAAATGTATGTTGGTCTTTGTGGGTATGTAGGGGTTGGATGCTGACATCTGGTAAGTTCCACATCCCATGTGCATTAATTTGAAGAGGCTCTTGCCTCAAGGTTACATACTGTAGGCACACACAAATACTGTACTGTATACGACCGGCTGTGTGCAGACGTCTGTGGAGGTACCTGTTTGTGCGTAGGATCGCAGCCTAGGATGAGTAAGTGTCTTCAAAGCAAGACTTTTTTTTAGACATTTTGAATAATTTAGAGGACTCTCGCACACTTTTACACAGAGAACCCTAGCCTTCACCAGTATGTCATTGACAAACTCCTGTATCACCAAAACACATATCTGCACAAACACACACACACACACACTTCACGCCCCATGATCCTTTGCTGTGCTGACTGTGCTCTTGTCTTCCTTTAAGGTCTGGCACACTTGATGATTGGCGACCAAGGTATGGCATCCTCTTACCTCACTTCCTGTTGTCCTCTGCTATACCATCACCCCCTACCTCCTCACCCCCACACTCACAACTCCCTGTATCCCTCCCCCACTCCATCACCACCTGACGCGGGAGGAAGTTGTCTCTCTAGGCACTGAACTAAGGTCAGTTTTCTTTTTTTGTAATTGAGATTTCTTCCTTTTAAAACGGTCCCATTTGGTCTCATCAAGAATTTCAGTTTTAATTTAAACTGAAATGGATGACTAGGGCATTTGCAAGTGGAGCAATTACATAATAATAGATGAAATATGGTCTTAAAAATTATATTTTTGGTTTGATTTTTGAAGACAGTGATGAGCCTGAGAGAAACTTCTGCTGGGATATAAAATATAATCATGGCTGCTGATGTGGGAGGGGGCATTGGGAGGCTTTAGACGGCTGCGGCTTTAGACGGCTGCGGCTTGACGGCGCTTTGCTGGGTTAGACTTGGCAAGGCTCCAGGTCATGGAAATGGAGCTAATGGCCGACTGATCGACTGACTACCATGGATGGTTTGAATTGGTCTTTACTCTTCCACCTCATTTCATTTTCTCTCATCTGTATGTAAGAGTTTGACTGATAGGATGGGAGTGTTTTAGTGTGTGTGTGGGTGCATGATGTATACATATGTGTGCTTTTACATCATGGTTTGAATCAATGACTGTGGTAGTTTTCACAGGAACACTCCACATTCATTCATTCATGGCTTTTTATCGGCTTCCAGCATGTCTCGCTCTGCCATCACTTGTCCTCACATGGGCTCCTGCTCATACATTGGCGAGCACATGTGATTCTGAACAGATGTCCCTGTGTATAAAAGCAATGCTGTTATACCTCAACCCCCAAGTTGTTCCAGTGTTTTTCAGTGTTTATCACAGTCCCCCCAAAAGTGCCACTGTTCTAGCTTTTGAAAATTGTTCACTGATAAACACACTTACAGTGCCACCTCTCTCTTCTTCCCCTCTTTCTCCTTTTTCCTTCCTGCCCTCTTTCTCACTGTTTGGGACCCCACCCTATGTGATTTTAGGAAAAGGTACCCCCATCCCCTGATTTTTTTTACATCTATGTCTTATCGGCTGTGTGGGTGGTGTTGAAGTTGAATGTATTGACAGGCTCTTGTATGTATGATAATGCAGACCTTTAGAGCGGTTTGGCTTCAAGTTCTCATTTTCGGTTGCCTTTGAATTGGAATGTTTCATTTTTGGTAAGGTAAGCTGTTGATGCATGTCTGTGCAAGCGTGCTCATACTAAAACGTGCGTGCGAAAGAAGTGGAGCTCCAGCCTACGGTGCATTTGAAAATCTGTGAAGGTAGGTGCTGCTGGATTGGTCGGCTCTGCATGACACTGATGAATACACTGATTGACCCACTTAAAGACAGGCCTGACTGTGACAGGCTGATCTACGTCTATTGTGCTCTTTGATTGGATGAGAGAGGACCTGATGGTGGCTGTCTCCCATTGTGACAGGGCCGCCATGTATTTGCTGAAATGTGCTATTCCTATTTAATGAAATCTTCATCCAAGCTGGTGGATAGAAATATCTTGAATAGATCAAAAATTATGCCTTAATTCATCTATCACACTGAGACATCTCTATTCTGACAAGTATATTTCTTTCTGAGCAGTCTTGTTATGTTTTGATTGCTAAGTAAGCTGCTGAAGTTTCTGCATTTAGAATGTCTGGCATGAATCATCCAGGTGGCAGTGAACATTTAATTGCTTCATCTGGCTTATGCTCAGCATTTTAAATCACCTACTTAAGGACTGACATGTATTAACATATGTTTCCAGCATTAATACACAATGTATTCAGTGTATTTGTGCATAGTGGATGCCCTCACTATTACGGATGTTTGGATTGTGATAGGCTGAATGTAGAACTGTGGCAGATTTCTTTCTTTTATCTTTAAAAAAAAAAACTGTCTGCTTCAGAAACATGAAAAAGCTGTGTGTGTTTGTGCGAGTGTGTTTTTGCTTTGCATACTGAGGAGTAAAGGCTGTCAAATGGCAAAGACGAAGCCTAGCTTAGGTTAGCTCAGCGTAAAGAGGCTTTTTGAGGAGCCCGCAAAGCTGAAATTAGTTTCTTTGAGGGGGCAGATTGGGTGGGGGAGGGGTGCCTTAGAAAGATATATAGCATGTGTGTCTGCTTGTGTGTGTGCTAAGGAAATTGAGAAAAGGCGACTGTGCCTGTCTGTGAGAGAAGAGCTAAAGGAATGAATGATAGAGGGAGTAGAGAGGGAAAGAGGAAGCGAGCGAGAGATAAAGTGAGTCGTCTTCTCTCCTGTGATGTAGAGCAACTGCCTGTATCTGCAAAGGGACAGCGGTGCTCCTGTCTGCCCTCCCAGCACAGTCATTCTGCAAGGGACATCAGCCCTGATGGGGAGCCCTGGACCTTTCCCCTCCTCCATAAAACACAGCTATCATTCTCCCTGGAAACGATACCCACAGATCACTAATCACTTTGAGTGGGTGAAAATGCCCGAATTGTGGAGGGAAGAAAGAAAAGAGGGAGCCAAATTGGATTTTCATAAGTATCGAGCAACCAAAGGAAGAGGGGGAAATGGATTTCTTTTCTTTTTTTGAAAAGTATTGAGCAGCAATAATCTGGATGGAAAATGTGCTTAAAGCCAAGTAGCAGATTTTGCCCTTTCTCTTCTCTCTGTCTGGCCAAGAATAGACTGTGAAGGGTCCTGGATGAAGGAGTGATTGTAGGTTCTGAATAAGATTGAGGAGTGGCTCTCGGACGTAATTGGCAGCGATGCTCGTTTATGCTATTCAATTATTTATTTTTAGACTTGAGGCGGGTTGTACGGTTAATATCAGTTGTTTTTCTGCATGTCCAAGTGTTCTGGATATCAATCCAACAATCTGTGCATGGCATAGACAATTGGTCAGCCTCGCTTGAAGTGACCTTTACACATGCGCTTACGTGAACGGACGGACAAACAGCCATTCACACACACACTCACGCAAAATAACCTTTAGAGAGTGCCCGCTGAGTAGGTGAGCGAGTGTGTGTTCAGTGTAAATATGCATGAGTAAGGCTGCCTGCACATATTCTTCACGGTCAGTGGATGAAGGCAGGACGGAGAACAAGGTGCGTGTGTGTCCGTATGTTTGTTTGTATGCGTGTTTTGTGTGAGTGCATGAGTGTATGTTCAGGGGAGGTGGATTGTGAGTCATCACTTGTGACTCACAAAGCGTCGGCAATCAAAGTGGCTCATTTTAACACATTGTCTTATGACAAAAACACACAGATGGACGCACACTCGGCTACACACACAAACACACGCACACGCACATGGTCAGTGTCACACTCTTTGGATTTCTCCTAAAATTGCCTCTTTTGTTTTTTGTCCCTTCACCCCGCATTTCGTTTTCTCCCGGACATACACATGTGCGTGCATTTCTCACAAAAACACACACACACACACTTACACAAACACACACGTAGAGGATAGGCTCCGTGCTGACTCAACCATATGTGGGGCTGGGAGTGGTAGCAGACGCCAAGACAAGAGGAACCAATCTCTACCAGCAAAGTACAGCATGTCTCCTACCTCTTACTCATCATGATCTAACAGTCCTAATAATACATCGCCCAACGACTATTTATTCATAAATACAGGCGCTGAAACTAAATTGCATCAATAACATCTTTTTGTTATTTAAATTATTATGATTATGATTATTATATCATTCATCAGCGTATTTCTTTCAGGTGTTTTTAGGATGTAGTGCTGAAATAATTTGTTGATTATTAAACTAGTCAATTTTCAGTCAACTACAATTTTCATAAATGATTAATTATAGAATTGTCTTTTTCAGCAAAAATGCCAAACATTCACTGATACCCGCTTCTCAACTGTGAAGACTTCCTGCTTTTTAAATTTGATATCATTTAGGGCTGCAATTAATGATTATTTCCATCATCTATTTATCTGCTGAATGTTTCCTCTCTCAATCATTTCATTGTTTTGTTTAATAAATGTCAAAATTTTGTGTTTAGTTCAAATTTCCCACAGCCCAAGTTGATCTTTCATCTTTCATGAAGGACAAAGGTAAAAATCAAATCCTAACATATATATTGTTTATTTCTATAATCAAAATAGTGCCAATTAATTTTCTGTTCATTGACTATTGACTGTTGACAGATTGACAAATCATTGAATCTCTAATACCATTGTAAATCAAATACTTTTTGATCTTTGGTCCATTGTTTGTAATTTGTAGACGTCACCTTGGGCTCTGGAAACTTCTGATGGGCATGTTTTACTATATTCTGACATTTATAGACTAAACGATTAATAGTCAACAGATTATTAGACTGATAACTACTCGTAACTAAGTCAAGTAGACTTCAAGTCAAGTAGAAAGTAATGCAGGACGTTGGGTTATGTTTGTGCCTGTAGATATATTGAATCAACTGTCCATGTGGATTAGAAAAATCTGTCTTTTTTCAAGAGATTCTTTCCATTGTATTGTAGAAACAGTACCCTTTTAACATTCAATTCAATTTACAAAACCACAACTTTAATAATCTACAAAGGCAATTTGATTTTAGGCTTGAGTGAAAACAGGCACATGCACAAACAGACATACAAGCACTGGGACTGTGTGCAGCTGAAATAGTGCAGTTTCATAGAAAAAGCAATACAACAAAATAAAGTTAGTCCACATGGCAGATAGGCATTTAATTATTCAGAGAAATTTCCAAAATATTTATTTTGCACTTGCCAGAATTCTAAACCAGCTTCTAAAATCTGCACAGTGATTTTAGCCTTTAAGTACATACTGTAATATTCTATATATTTGTCAATAAAATATGTTTGTGAGACACACATTATCCACTGTAGTTGTAATGCTTACATAATTTAGCAAGATGGGCAAGTGAGCAGCACTCAACTCGAGGTGAGCGAGAACCGCTTGGTGTTAAGAGGCAAGTGTCTGGTGATTGGCTGCCTGCCCGACTGACTGGCATGAATTTGGCTGCTGATGGCCACATCTTGAGCTGTGATTTAAAAAAAACTGTTAAAACTAAGTTGTGCCCCCTCTGGCCATCAGCAGTGATAAAAAGCAATTGCAACAAAGTTTTTATTGCAAAATGCACAATTTGTCTAGATATAGCCTTTCCATTTAATGGGCCTAATTCTGCATCTACTCTCTGCTACTAACACCCATTACAGTTCTGTACTACAACACTCATTAATGCTTAACACCCATGGAGCTCTTGTAATGAAAGTCTCAGCACCACATACAGAGCTCTACCCCCACATTATCAGGGAGATGCACAGTTACAGAACTCACCATGGGGAATGTAAAGCAATCCCACTAGTAAATGTATACATTTACTGGTAATTGTATGCAATTACCATCCTGTTAGAAAGTAAGCATTAACATATTCTCACATTCACCGCAACCCTAATAGGAAGAACACAAAGCCAATGCACACTGTTAACGCCTAAAAATAAAGACATCAAACGGACTCCCTGTTTACGGAGGATGAAGGGAGAAGATAGAGCGGAGGCTGGCTGCAACTGTGTAAGGGAGGGCGGGAGGAGGGGTGGGCAGGATAGGGTAAAGGAGTGTAGAAAAGTGATGGTGAGAAAAGATAGGTGCATTCAGAAAGTGGGGAAAGAGAGGTGGAAAGAGAAGGTCGGAGACACAGAGGGAGACAGGAAGGGAGATAAGACTGCAGCGTTTCTCAGCAGGGGCGCTGCATTTCTCCTTGGGCTCCCCGACTTGACACAGTCTCGCATCAGCCAGCGTGGTATTCATGAGTGATGCAGATATCTTGTGTACACACACACACACACACACACACACACACACACACACACTCCCTTTTTAGAAAGAAAGAGATAGAAACAGGCAAGTGTTCCAATTATCTACCTGTTCCGGCACTTTCCGTTGTGTCTGTGTGGGTGCTGAGGGTAGTGGCCCAATTGGCGATTCACTTCAGTACCCCATCTGGCATTTGAAGTTCATTTCTTTGCTGTTTGCCAAAACAAGAACAAACACATGAACGAGAATAGACACACTTGCACTCACAGGCGTTGCACACACAAACACTCATTAATTTGTGGTGCTTGTCTGGAATAACTACAACAACTGAAATAGCCACAGTATTCATTAAAAACCCATTACATTACCTTTATGAAAAGAGGTCTTTATGCTACTGTTATTTGTTAACAACCTGCTGTAAGGGGTTTCAGTAGGCCTGTGCGCATTTGTCTGGCAGTGCAGTATGTGTGTGGATTTACATGCATGAAATCTGAGCATCGTTATTTGTCTGTGTGGGTAAATTTAACTGCCTGTATGCACATTTTCTCAGTGTGTGCGCTTTTCAGCGCTCTATGGTTTTCTCTGTGTATATGTGAAATGATGTGTGTGTGTGTGTGTGTTTCTAACACGGATGAAACTGACTGATCTTATCCAGCTTAAGACAAATACACTGTTCTGCCTGCAGACATTGTCATGGAAACAAGCCGGTTTCCCTGGGTACCAGAGAGAAGGCCAAATTCAAGCTGCAGACAGAGAGCGATGAGGAAAGATAACAGAAACAAGAAGGGACAAGAAATGAAAGATTGAGCATAATGGCAGGAAGTGTGCTGTTTTTTTTCTTTAAATTAAATTCAAAGGAATTAACAATATAAGATATTATTAAGTTATGATCTATTTGTGTCTCAACTAAATTCACGCAGAAAAGATCATATCTGATGAAAAACAATTTGAACTTTTAATGTATTTTGTATTTACTACACAAAAATGCTCCATATGACGTATCACTGTAAATTGAATATATTTGGGTTTTGATCACATTGGACTCTTTACAATTGCTGCTTGTACAATTGCTTTGTATTGACAATTATTTTATTTTAGACAATTATTGACTTTAAGGAGGGCATTTTGACACTTTACTGTTTTATAGATAGAACAATTAATCAATTAACCAAGAAAGAAACCTGCAGATTAATAGATCATGAAAATAATTGACAAACCTGTGTTTTTAAACTTTATTTCTCGTGTTGGAAATGAATGCCTTCAATTTAACGACAACAACAACAACAAAACAAGCAATAAGAGCTCAATGCTGCAGACAGCCAATCCGTCACTTGTGTCCTGACAGTAATATCCTCCTCTACAGTATTGCTCCCTTGGCTGTGATGTGATAGCCCAATTGGTTTCAAAGCCAGTTGCTGTATATCACTGAATAGAGATGGAAACAGCAGTCATAGCCTTTAGTGAACTTGGCCATATGGATTTTCACACTTTAACTTAATATAGAGTCTATGCATATGTTAGCATACATTTGCATACATTTCCTACACTGGTCATCTATCTGTATACTGTATGAGTGCGTAGTTAATCCACCTGTCTGTTATTAAGGAGGGATGCCTTCATGCAGGATGTTTGAGTTTATGCTGTGTGTGTGTGTGTGTGTGTGTGTGTGTGTGTGTGTGTGTGTGTGTGTGTGTGTGTGTGTGTGTGTGTGTGTGTGTGTGTGTGTGCATTTGCGTGTGTGAAGAGTCTGAGAGGAGCTGATAGCAGAACTGCATGGTGGGCTAAAAACGAGGTGCAGTGGAATTGCAGTGTGCTATCTCCAGAATGACAGGGCTGCCATGATTGAGGCTTGCTACACTAGGATTTAGATACACCAGCATTTTTCTCTCTTTCGTGCTCTCTAGCCATCCATCCCTCGCTCTCTGCCACTCCCTTTCCTTGTCTCTCTTTTTACCCCTCTACCTCTTTCTCTTCCATATTCTGTTGCCCATCTCAATGAGTATCTCCGTCTCCCCTTATTTATTTCTGCTTCTTTCAAATCCCCCCCATGCATCTTGCCCTTTCTCTCTACCCTGCATCTTTTCCACCCTGCTCCCTCTATCAGGTGCTGTATAATGTAGGCTCCCCTGATGTGCTCCCAGCCTCCATCCGCCATTTTGATTCAGTACAGCTGTCCATGATAATGTACTGTTCACTCAATCACTCTTTCTCTCTCTCGCCCCCCTTCTCCATCACTCTTCCCCTCTCTCTCCGCCTGAAACACACATGCACGGACACATTCATATTTGCTGTAGCACCTCTAACACAGGGTTGCCATGGAAATGATAAATTAGTGTGTGAAATGTTGAGGAGACACATGAGAAGAGACAAAGCTATATTAGACACACACACTCACACTCACCATATGCACACAAACACACAGAGTAATCCTAGTGATGTGTGTGTGATCGGTGGAGGGGCGGCACAGTTGCAGCTGGTCCAAGTAGCTGCAACCATCAGATCTCTCTCTCTCTCCCTCATGCTTCCCCACAGGCTGCTTTATTAATTAGAGAAGTAGTTTAATGACAGCCTTCAAAGTCAAATGCCAATCATCCTCCATCTTTAAATCCTTCTTCCCACTATAGGCTCCATACTAGTTCCTTGTACATTTTCCTGGGTATTCCGTACACCCCTTCTTACTTCCCTCTCTTCCCTTATTCCTGCTCTCCTCTCTTTCTTGTCCTTTCCTTTAGTAACTTAATTCAATCAGATAGTCTCAGTGAGATCAAGATCGTTTTTTTCAAGGGAGAGCTGAAAAAAACCAAAACATTTTCAGCCAGATAAGGCAGCAGCTAAAGATTATAATCAGTATCACTTAAACTGTTAATCGTTTCTTTCAATTGCTCGATTAATTGTTAAGTCTATAAAATGTCAGAAAAGAGAGAACAAAAGGCCCATCTGAATTTCCCAGAACCCCAAATTACATCTTAAGATGTGTTGTTTTGTCCAACTAACGGTCCAACATCCTAAAATATTCAGTTTTACGATGATACAAAACAGAGAAAGGCAGCAAATGCTCATAATTCAGATGCTTGAGCTGAGCAAATTACTGGCATTTTTACTTAATCAATTCATTGATTCTTTAGGCTCTTGTCAATTAATCTTCTGTCGAAATACCAATCAATAATTTGACTAATCATTCCGGTCAGACTTTACATACAACCATGCGACCGGCATACAAACAAATACGGTTAAAAAATAACCAACACTCAAGCAATAACAAGAAATAATGAAGAAAATCAGATAATAAATAGCTGGAGAGAATCATTTTTACCTTCCTTTACTTACTAACTTTATAATCACATTAGGATCAAGGGCTCTTGTGCAATAGAATCTGGGGAGCAATGGATTTCTTTTACAGTCAGACTTAACCATACGACCGCACAGCCAGCCAACAAAAAAAACATTAGTTAAACAACTAATAGAAAGAACATGAGTTGCATAAAACATAAGATAATAGTACTTAAAAATATCCAAAGGAAATTTTAGCTTAAGAGATTTCTATTATTTTCCTCTGCTCTCTTTTCTTTTCTCTGTATTCCTTCATCCTCCTGTTTCCCTGCGTTGATCGACAGTGCTCTCCACAGGATGAAGTGTGACATGTGGTGTGTATGTCAGTGTCTGTCTCACTGTTTACTCTGAGCTAATACTGACTCACTCCATTAATCTGAGCTACAACAGATCCACTCCAACCTGCCCACTTGAGAGTGTTTCTGTGTGCGTGTGTGTTTTAGTTATGTGTGTATACACTGAATACATGCATGCATGACACATGTTCTTCATTGTGTTTGTGTCATCCAATATGTATTTTCCTGCCTGATTTATGTGCGTGTGCGCCCATTGTTGTTGCGGACCAGAGCTTTCACATCGATGCAGATGCTTTATGTGCTCCTGTCTGGTCTAATGACATGTCTGTAAATTAGCAACAAAATAGTGGCGCGCCACACTGAAACCTAATGGCACCGCTGTAAATAACCGCGAGAATGCTGCTGGACGGCTGCGTGTGTTCTCATTGTGAACAACTTGGCTCCCCCACCCTCACTCCGCAACCTCATTTACATTTGTCTCTGTGTCTACTTGTGTGTGTCAGTGGGATTGTGTGATTGTGTTAGCATTTGTAGCTTTTCTTTCTGTCTGTGTGTGTGTGTGTGTGTGTGTGTGTGTGTGTGTGTGTGTCTCCCTCCCCCTCCTCGCTCTCGCTCCTCTCAGTAAAGACTTGCCCGAGGCCCTGAGTTGGTAATAGCTTTTCTGACAGCAATACACCAATATTTACAGAGACCAGCACCCACCCACACCCCCGCAAATTATATACACACATAAAAAGCCTATACTTGTCCGCACACATTCATGTGCTTTAACACAATTTGCACACACTTTCTTTTCTCTTTTGAGGCACGCGCACACACTCACACATACACACATACAGACGCACTCTTAATTAACATGCTGGGAGGGAAGAAATCGCACTCACTAGGGGGAACTCACATGCATGCTGGCATACAACTTGTTGTTTCTCACTAATACCGTATATTGGCATTCACACTTTGGGGTTTTTTTATGCAACAGGAGCAAAGAAAGACAATTTGCCACGATTGCTCTTTGAATTGTGATATATTCTCACTTTTTCCTTCTCATTATTCTCTCCATGTTATATTCACTCAAGTGCGGCCAATTCCATTTCAACACACTTCTCTCTGCCTCTCAACCACCTTAATAACCTATTACACTTCAGTCTATTCATTACGTGGCAATCCCCCCACTCCCTCCTCTCTAGCGGTTCCTCACCAAGTGTCTGTCTTGCTCCAGCCTGACCTAGTGTGTGTGTTAAATTTCCCCTCTGTTCTCCTCATTATCGTGAACTACAAGTTGGTGGTTACGCCAGAGGCTTCACAGAGCAGAGAAAAAGAGGCCAACGAGATGAGCGGAGAGGAATGGTGCCGTGAAGCTTAAAGGGAGGTGTGAGAGGTACAGGGATGGTGGTGAGGAGAACACTAGAGCGGATGCGGAGGAAGGTTGATGCTTTGGGGGGGATGGGTGTGAAGGAGACAGATAATGTCGCCCCTGCTTGTGTATGCCGACACAATAGTATGATAATTTTTCCGCAGATCTGTGTGTAGGTGTGCATATTTATTCCTCTGCTGGCTTGCGTTTTTGGCTGTGCACTGTGTGAGTAGGTGTGAGAGAGTAGATAAGAGAGTGTGAGCTTAAGGATGATGGATTGCAAAACCTTGGTCTCGTGTCCTTGGGGGTCAGTAAGGGTGTGCAAGGTAAGTCGCCATTGGCTGTCTGCTTGTTATTCTGAATTCTAATTGGCCAATCCTGCCTGCTTCGCGCCATGTTGCTTACAGGCTGCTGTTCTCCATCTTCATCCTTCTCAAAACCTTTCTAACCTTTCCTGCACATACATACGCAGACAGACACATTCTGGCTTTTGACGAACATCACGAAATGAGCCTTGTTGTCAAACAAGACCACATTACTTCAGACTGCCAGCACAGCTGTTCTCTCAAAAGAGAGGATGGCAGGTTTCATAACGAGTTTGGAACGCTACAGACTCACGACTGTCTCTCTCACATCCACACTGTTTAATCTCCAACCCACATGAGTGATCAAAGCTTGTTTACACACCACTCCATGTACGATGAGAGGTATGGAAGGAAGTGTTTCTTCCAAGTGCTGGCATCAGTGAGGCTTTGCTTGACAATAACAACATTTTCGGGATCTTGAACAATATGTTTTGTACTGCACATTTCAAATCAAATTTAACCAGGCAGAGCTTTGTTTTACTCAGCTGGCTCTCATGAACACCCACCATTTTATCATCTTTGAGCATATTGTGAAGAGCAGTGTGGGAAGAAGCAATGTAGCTTGGAATTTGTTGTAATCATTATGATAATGTTCAACAAGAGTGTAATGGCTCCACACTTTGTTCTTCCCCCTCTTACCTCCTTCCTCTTCCACCTTTCTATTCCAGCTCGCGAGGATTATGTTGCCACCTTCAAGGGCTCCGAGTTCTTCTGCTACGACTTGTCGCCCAACCCCATCCAGTCTAGCAGCGATGAAATCACGCTCTCCTTCAAGACTCTGCAGCGCAACGGCCTGATGCTGCACACCGGCAAGTCAGCCGACTACGTCAACCTAGCACTGAAGAACGGGGCCGTGTCACTTGTCATCAACCTTGGCTCCGGGGCCTTCGAGGCCTTGGTGGAGCCCGTCAACGGCAAGTTCAACGACAACTCCTGGCACGACGTCAAGGTCACCCGCAACCTGAGACAGGTAACCAGACAACAGGAGGTGGAGGAGTGAGCGACCGAGCAAACAAGAGAGGAGATAAAAGATTAGTAGCGATATTGATAAGCCTTGTAGAAGAAAGACTTGAAGGGTCTTGGGGAGGGACAAACAGATGGTATATTAACGAATGGATGGAAGCATGCTTGGATTTCAATTGGTGATTAAATGATTAGCAATCAATGGACAATAAATACAACTATTGTGATGAACCAATTATCAAGCATAAATGCCAAACATGTGCTTGTCAATTGTGAGGATTTCCTGTTTTCCTTGTTTTGTATAATTGTAAATTGAATATCTTTGGGATTTAGACTATTGGACCAGACAAGCATTTTGAATACATCACCTTGAGCTCTGGCAAACTGTGATGGCCATTTTTGACTATATTCTGACATTTTATAGACGATGAATGAGTTTTTTTGAGAAATAATTAACAGTTTAATCAAGAATTAAAATGATTGTTAGTGCAACATTCATTTATAATTCCCTGTTGAATAGTGTCAGTGTGCGTTTGACTTTGGTGAACTACAGTGACTGCTGCAGATGTTTCAAGGGCAGCAGAAAAGACTTAAGTCTGCTGCAAGAAACTAATCAATGTAGAAGCTACGGTCAGTGGTCTGTTGTCCATCTGCAGTGATGCTGTGGTAGGAAGAAAATACCTGAGGTTTTGGTCTTAGTTTACAGTGGGTTAACCACCAGACCAGCACTGCTTTCAGCTCTAGGTGAGTGCTTTTTTAATTGTGTGTGTGTGTGTGTGTGTGTGTGTGTGTGTGTGTGTGTGTGTGTGTGTGTGTGTGTGCGTGTGTGTGTGTGTGTGCGTGTGTGTGTGTACACGAGTGAATATGTGAGTGAGTGAGAGAGAGAGTGAATTAGAAAACATCGAGGGTCACTACCACTCAGGTGCTTGTAACCCACCTGTGCCCTGCCTCTACCGTTTGCCTGTTTGTACTACTAACTTAACTACTAACTTTACTAACCTGCTAGTGAAACTAACCACCATCCATGGAATGATTCATTCTACTAACCTAACCTGTGCCCTTCTCCTAGCGAATCCACTCCAACCAACCTACTAACCTCACCAGAGGTCTTCTAGCCTTCCTTTTTTTGTTCCCGAAGTTGTTCTGTTCACAGTTTTTTGCTTTCCTTTCTCCCCCTTTCCTACAAAGCACTCAGGCATTGGACACGCTATGGTAAACAAACTCCATTGTTCGGTAGATATCATTCTAATTGTTTCTTAGTTTGGGTTTGCCCCGTCTCTATTTCCTTTTGAACCATAGACTTCAAAACTAAACCAATAAAAGGATAAATGCGGTTGGTAATCTTTTACGCTTAAAAAGCCCCCGTCCCCCCTCCTTGCCAACCACTTTTTTTTCTTTAAATCCTCCCACCCCCCCCCCCCCCCCCCCCCTTCTCTACTGTTTTTTTCACCCCATCACTCTGTGACTGACATGTAGGCGTGTACTGATTGGCTCATCCCTTACCTGCACGCAAATGGCGAGCCCCTCCCTTCCTGCATGCCGTGACTCAGAAACCCTTCCCCTCTCTGACTGGTCCGTACAATGGATAGAGAGGTCCCTCCTCCCCCTCTTTTCTTTTTCTTTTTCTTCTTTGGATTTTTTGTCCTCCACTCTGCCACTGCATGTTCTCCATGGTGCTACTGATTTATCATGTCCTCTGTTTGTTTTTTTTATCTACTGTGTCCTCTTTGTGGTTGCATGCAGAGAGAGGAACAGGCTGCATGTTGTATTTGTGCGTATGTGTACGTGTGGAATGAGCCGTAATCCATTTAACACCTGTCCGTGTGTGTACATCAATATGCGTATGTTCGTCCATGTGTCATATCATTCAGATTCGCTGATCTAACAAACCCCCCCAAACCACAAACTAACTAACTAACAACATCATCACAACTCACCCTAACAGCACAACAACATAACATCATCACAACTACTACTAACAGCATTGAACCCTAACCTCAGTAGCCCAACACAGCTTGGCCTGATACAAGTAGCACTACTGTGGCTGCCGGCATTGCAACAACTAACACCTACTAACAAGTTAATAGTACTAACACCTACTGCAAAAGCACGAAGAAGCCTGCGGAGACTTTACTAACACCTGCCTGGCTGGGCAACTTTGCCCGGCAATGATAGTGTGAGAGGGAACTTACTGTAGTGGGAAAGTCAAAAGCTCTCAACCTTTATGAGCAGTTGAACATGGTCAGTAATGTACTGTAGAATATTAGGGTGATAACATACCACTAACTGTGACAGGGTTGGAAACCAGTGCAAGCTAAAAGCCCCATACAGGCTATTATACAGCAGAATAGGCTGGTTAAATTATAATAACACCAGCGTCAGGTTCGCTTCAAGTGGAGCATTAAGGAAAGTTGTTAGTTGTTAGTATATTAGGAAGTACATTGGTATCTCCTACTTGAGTCTGTGCAGAGACATAACGAGGAAAACTTTTAATGTAAAGGTTGAATTAGCTGACATAGAAGACGAGGCGAGCCTTTTAATGCAACGCTGCACATATTGGTTGGTTTGCTAAAGTCAGTACAATGCAGGGACAATGCAGGGACAGAGTGACGGACTGGTTTTGAAGTTTGGATGTGAAGAGTCACAGTCTGAAGCTTTGGGTGTCACTGAATCTTTATGAATCACACACAGGATCTAGTTGTCATTCTGTGCAATAGACTTAAAAAGGCAGAAGCAGGCGGACAACATCGTCTGAATCCAGTTAGAGAACACAAGTTGTAGATGAGGCTACAGAGTGTATTACTAACTGTAGGCAGAGTGTCATTTAGCAACATATTTCTAACGTACCGGCAGAGGCAAGAGGCAGCACAACTCAATTACACTACACACTTAACCACTGATCCACACCAACAGCACAACTAGCCAATTCCCCAAACCAATCAGGCCTTCTCCCCACCACAATGCATACACACTGGTTACCAGAGTAACGGGGGCTAATTTGGCTGGTCAGCGCCTAGCTAGCGCCTAGCGCTGCCTTTGGTGTGAGTATATAGCGTGTCCTTTCCCTGTGCTTTGTTGTGTAGGTGACGATCTCTGTGGACGGCATCCTGACCACCACGGGCTACACCCAGGAGGACTACACCATGCTGGGCTCTGACGACTTCTTCTACGTGGGAGGGAGCCCCAGCACCGCTGACCTGCCCGGTTCTCCAGTCAGCAATAACTTCATGGGATGTCTCAAAGAGGTGGGATGTATGCATGATTCATGTATGTGTGTGTAACACGCTTGATATACTCGTACTATTGATATGATACGACATTAACCCATTTGGTGCCAACAGACTATGTTTAGTGTGATAAGGAAAAATGTTGTCTTGAAATCTGGTATGGAAATACTTTGGGCAAGTATCTTACATTTTTAGACCACATGAAAAAACAGTTATATCAATAGTTAAAGTCAGGATTTTAGAAAAATGAGGAAAAACGCTAACATTGTTTTTTGTTGTGCATATGTGTGTTTATCTTTGCTATTCAACTTTTTATCATTTAGATTGTGCTCTTTGTAGTTTCTGAGATACAGCCATTTTCTTATCATACTATATTTAGTCTTTGGGCATATTGAACAACAATATTTTTCCAAAGATATAATGAAATATATATATATATATTTTAAAACAGTAGTCCCATGACTAAATATAGGAAGATAAGAAGAACTCACTTCTCAGCCAAACTGTTTGACTGATTTAGATTTTTATTTTTATTTTTTTCTGCTAAGGCAATCCAAGAGAACACAATGATTTGCTCAGAACTATTAATTTAGACTTAATTTAGGTTGTATGGGCTACTGATTTAATATCAACATGATCATTTTTCATAATAAGATCCTTCTGAAAGACGATAAATGAAAATATTAAATGATTGCCAAGTTCATACATTAATGTTGCATAAATGTATGCATAGTCTCAGGTTTTAAGAAAAAATAACTTTCTTCCTTCCCTTTTTGCCACGCATCACGCAAACATTATACACATACATTATGTTATAAAGCGCACACACACAGAAATGCTTCCATTTGGCAGACTCACACAAACAGTCCCAGACACACACACAAACACCCTCTCCAGCATCAGAGAGAATCAGTGATGAGTGTCGTTGAGGGAGTAGATACAGCACTAAGCACTAACATGCTAATTAGCTACGCCACAGAGATGCTCCATCCATCCGCTGTGCTTAAAATGGGCCACAACACACAATCAACAAAAACTCACATGACAAATTGATGAAAACACACCAATGCACTAGCACGTACACATAAATGCAATCTTACCATGTTGTATACATGCGCATATATGAGTGGAAATGCACAAATATACCCACAAAAACACAGACAAAAATAGTCAAGCACAAAAAAACATACATATGCATACACAGCACCTGACACACAACATTCCCAAATACATCCTAACACGCATTATGTACACACCATGTCTGAGTCTTCCTTTCATTCACACAGACTCACACAGAGGCATAAACAAACAACCAAACAAGCCGACAGATGATGTGCCAAACAGAGAGCTATCTGTATCAGTGGTGAATGCGCTCTGTGTTGCTTCATTAAGACTGATGGCGTTTAAACGAGGCTGCCGCTGTCAAAGTGAACCCTCCACTGGCACATTTACATATTTAATACGATGATATGATAATCCATGTGAGCAAACTAAGATGTATGCAGTGAATCACACGCATGAACGATCACGGCTGTAACAATTTTGTGCATTTCATGCGGGTGCAGGCACACGCCCACACGCTAACACCATTTTTCACACTTGCCGCACTTGTATTCCAGAATCGCCCTCATTGCCCTACGCACAGACACAAAAGCGCATGACATACAAAAACAGAGGTGAAAAGCCAATGCAGAGGAGAAATTTGCCGAGTTGCTCACAAGTCATAGAAAGAGGTGTGGATTAATAAAGCAGAGCCTGTGTGTGCTCGTCTCTCTCGACATCTAAATGCTCAGCACAAGCACGCTCTTTTTACACTCATGCTACTCAGTCAGAGAGTGTACTGTGTCAGGGAAAGAGAGAAATAGAAAAGGGAAGAAGAGGGAAAGAATAAAGGCGATCCTTCAAGTGGCGGGGACAAATGGGAGTTATCAAAAGATGAGGCTGGAGTGGCTCGCTGCTCTTAAGGTTGTCACTTTCATGTAAAAAATACCGAAACACTTGAATGAAAAATATGTTTCCTGAGTTAAAGATTAATGGATTTCTGGTCATATATAAAGTGCCTTGTTCCTTCTTTATCTTTTCAGTGTTCTCTTCTTTTTGACCTCTGAAAAGGTTATTCTTTTTGTTTGCTACAAAGGTTAAATAAAGAACAAATACAGTAGTCCAATTCTGTGCCACAATATTTATATACTGTAGGCTATATCTATTGACCAGAAGTGAAGAAAAAGCTGTTTTCTTTAATCCTTAGGTGAATTAATGTGTCCTTCTTTACCCTTTAATCCCGTCCCCTCCAGGTGGTGTACAAGAACAATGATGTACGGTTGGAGCTGTCTAGACTGGCTAAACAGGGAGACCCAAAGATGAAGGTATGTACTTTAAACATCATGTACAACTTGAACCAGACACATTATCCTCTTATACATAAAACACAGACATCACTTTGTATCACAACCTCCTGTCAGGCCTTGTGAGACTTATACTCTAATAATTTTAAGTAAATGGGATTTATATTTTTGAGAGGTTGTCTTTTAGTCAGCTTTTAGTTAGCTTGAAGCAACTTCCCAGACTATAAAGGAACCACTTTGGTCTTGATGTTCACGGGACATCAGTTTAACAACCCATTTTTTAAAAGCTTGAACCCATAAACATTTCTTCTTCTTCTTCTTCTTCTTCTTCCTGCCCCAGGTGAGTGGGGTGGTGTCCTTTAAGTGCGAGAGTGTGGCCACGCTGGACCCCGTGACCTTTGACACCCCAGAGTCTTTCGTGGCACTGAGCAAGTGGTCGGCGAAGAAGGCGGGATCGATCTCGTTCGACTTCAGGACAACAGAGCCAAATGGGTTGATGCTTTTCAGTCATGGCAAACCCCAACAGCAGCAACGCAAGGACCCACGCACGCCTCCTACACTCAAGGTAAAAATATTATATACATTTTTTGAAATACCACAGGGAAACTTAAAACTAAAAGAAGCGTACAGTCTACAGCAGAGGTCGGGAACCTATGGCTCCCGACACAAACACACGTGCGCACACACCTACAGTCAGAGCAGAGGAAAGGAGAGGAGTGAACAAAAAAGAATATCCACGCATGCAGGTATATTGTTTAACATGTTCAACTTCTTAGTTTAGGGTGTAAGTACGCTAACATTGAGTCATTAGCATTAAACACAAATGGAAATGTCACTCGTTTTGCAGGTAATATAAACAATGTATTGACAAATAAAAAATCTGAATTTGGTGGTGTAAAGTTAAGGGATCATAAAAGTTATTTGTATACATGGAATCATGAAAATGTGTACAAAGTTTAATAGCAATTTTATTTGGCTATTCAAATCCAAGATGACTATAAACCACTGAATTCCTGTTTGTCCCTGTTATGACTCTAAACTATCTAAAAATTCCCATTCCCTACAAGTCTAATGTAGTTTTCAAAAAGTTTACTAGTCTCCACAAAAGATGAATGACATTGCTCAAGGAACCTGATTGTAAATGGTTAAACCGGAGCCCACTCACTTTTTTGTAACTTGCAGCTATAATCTGCATTTTTATTGCTAGCCATCAACATCCCTGCTTTTTACAGAATACTAATCATGTCTCTTTGACTTTTAGGTGGATTTTTTTGCCATTGAGATGCTGGACGGGCACCTGTACTTGCTGCTGGCCATGGGCTCAGGAACCACCAAGACCAAGGCTATGGACAGAAAGGTCAACGACGGAGAATGGTATCATGTGGACTTCCAGAGAGACGGACGCTCAGGTACACTCACAGCTCTCTCAAACCATGATTCTAACCCTGACCACAGAGGGTGATATGGAGGGGGTGGAGGAAAATGAGTTGGCGAGAGCGTACTTCAGCATTTTATAGTAAGCGCCAGCCTAGCAAGGCCATTTAGCTGCTGTCTGTATTTAATTCAAATTGGGTTGTAAAAGGTGCTGTGTAGGCAACAATCAATATACAGTACCACTGTCAAATGTGTTGAAATGTGTTGGTGTAATTACCATAATACTGAGACTATAATTAAAGCAATTGGTTGCCTCTTTTTTTCTCCTACTACTAGAAGTGCTGTTAAAGTTCTCTAAAGTTATGACTACATTTGCCATGAAACCCATGCTTCATGTGGGTAGATGCATAAATACTCACACAGTATCCCGGCCCTTTGAACGCACGAGCCAAATGACTGAATCCATAGATACAGTACCAGGGGTACCAGTACAGGGATTTAAAGGTTTTTCATCCTAACACCAATATAATTATAGTTTTCATTCAGTATTAACTACAATCTAGAAACTCAGAGTAAAGGCTGCCAATGTTCTCAATTGGGATCTTGTTTGTCTAAAAATGTATGTATTAATAAAGATTTTGTAGTGACAAAATGTTTGACAAAGCACTTTTAAAACAGCATGGTCTAAAAGGAGCTGACCGATGACTGCGGCCTGTGTAGTTTTGTATTTCCATTGCTTCTGACTATAGAAAGTAAGAAGGAGTACAAAGACAGGGGGAAGGATGATGATGATAAAGATGATGATGATGGTAGTCATAATGGTGGTGGTGATGATTATGATGTGGATGTTCACATTGAAGATCATAACGATTGCTGAAGTTGTTTTGATGCCTCGCTGTGAATCCAGGAACCATCTCGGTGAACAGTGTGAGGACAGCGTACACGGCTCCGGGAGACAGTGAGATCCTGGATCTGGATGAGACTTTGTACCTCGGAGGACTACCTGAAGACCGGGCTGGACTCATCTTCCCTACAGAGGTGTGTGTGTGCTGACATTGTGTGTCTGCCGTATGACATACTAAAACATATCATTTCCAGTTGTTTTGATACTCAATTCATCGTTTGAGTCATTTTTCAAGCTTCTGAACTTTCAAGCTTTTTCTTGTCTTACAATATAGTAAATTGAGTATTTTGGGGTTTTGCATTGTGGGTGGACGTCACCTCGAGCTCCATGAAATTGTGACATTTTTACCATCTTCAATGTTTTTCATAGACCAAACAATTAATGGATTTATTGAGGAAATAATCGCCAGATTAATCAGTAATGAAATGAGTTGGTTGCAGCTTGATGTTCTGTCAGTAGTGAGTAACTCAAACCCTGCTTATTAAATTAGTTTTTATCAATGTAACCATCATATTAGATCTTTTCAAATCGGATTAGATTACATTTTTTCAATCATATTGTGCTCTGTTGTTATTTAGATTGTCCAATTTGTCTTTGCTGTTTTTTTTATTTTTGTTATTTGATTGGTTCTTTTGTTTCTTTAACGAGCCAATTAGTAATTGTTTCTCTTATTATTATTGTGATGGTCATTTTTAATAGATAGTTTAATCATTTAATAGAACGATTAATTGATTAGTGAAGAAAATATTCGACAATTGAA
Source organism: Cottoperca gobio (assembly GCF_900634415.1). Lineage (NCBI taxonomy): Eukaryota > Metazoa > Chordata > Actinopteri > Perciformes > Bovichtidae > Cottoperca > Cottoperca gobio. The sequence goes on along the minus strand of NC_041373.1, from coordinate 10,039,353 downwards.
AAAATCGTTAGTTGCATCCCAATTCGAGAGCAATATATTTTGTGAGCTACTAACAGTAGTTACACTAAAATAGAAAAATAGATATAAAATATAATTGATAAATTTGAAATTTGAAATTCAACATCTACATCATTTTATAATGCTAGTTTTCTTCCTCTGCATTTCACTGTTTGAGGTCCATGATATGTAAACAAAAGCGTTAAAAGGGAATCTAGAGTCATTCTGTACTGCAGTCTGGAAAACTAAGTAATCTTAACAATTTATATCAGGGTGAAAATGTGACCAAGAGTGTCTAAACTTTCAAAGCTAAAAATTGCTGGCAGTTCTACCTTCAAACGTTGCTTTGAACAAGCTATTTATAAAACGATTTAATGTTGACATCAGTTACCAAGTCACCAAACACTGCAAAATGTAGTCAAATTCCATCTTGTGAAGCTACTCAACACTGGTGACTTCCTCCTCAGGTGTGGACGGCTCTGTTGAACTACGGTTATGTGGGATGCATCAGAGATCTGTTTGTGGACGGGCAGAGCAAAGACATCCGGCGGCTGGCCGAGGCCCAGAGGGCAGTAGGGGTAAAGCCCTCGTGCTCGAGAGAGCCGTCCAAACAGTGCCTGTCGAACCCCTGCCAGCACAACGGCGTCTGCAGGGAGGGCTGGAATCGCTACGTCTGCGACTGTTCTGGGACGGGATACCTGGGACGCTCCTGTGAGAGAGGTGAGAATGACGTGGTGAAGGGGACGAGAATAACACTTTGGCTGCCTGTATAGCAATTTGGCATAAATGCTAAACTCACATTTTCACAATAGAGATGAGTAAGCTGGCTAATTACAGTCACCAAACAGTAACATTTAGTGAAAAATTCATAATATGTCATGATGCAAAATACAGTCATACTGACAGCTTTGTCATTTGCTTTTTGGCTTGAGAACATTGAGTAATGCCAAAGAGATGAGCGACAGAAGACAGATGGTATAGTGTGGAAAGCCTGTTTTAAAGTTTTAATGTCAGAAATAACTCTCATCAATCAGTGAAAATATATTATGATCATCAGTTATATTGGGTGATAAAACTTTAAATCATTTTACATCTAAGTTATGCTTTTTTTGCCTTGAAAAGGTCCATCCTAACAAATTACATCTCTTTGATAGTACTTACTCTGATGTGCGCTAAAAAGGCACCCTCATAAAGATTTATGGCAGATAAAAATGTGGCTAAACTATGCAAATAAAAAAGCTTGCAGATTGAGTTCACATAAGTTTACCCTCCACATTGTCCCTGGTGATGGAGAATAGAAAGGTGGAAATGAAAAGAGGATGGCAGGTAGAAAGTAGGTGGATGTAGGAAAAAAGAACAAGGAGAAAATGAGCCTGTTTGTACAGCAATAAAAAATAATAACCTTTTCTGCCATTGGCTGTATCTTAAAACACAAATCTGTGTATAAAAAAAAAAGTGAGAGTAGTAAGATGAAGGCAGGGAAAGGAGGAGATCAAAAGGGGGTAAAAGAGAAGAGGTGGGAGGATGCAGAGGGGGCAGACAGGACTATTGGACTGCTGTGGATGTGGAGACTGGGAATCGATGGGAGAGGAAATGTGCAGAAAGCAGGGAGCAGGAGCTGTGACAGAGGAGGGTGGAACCACCGGTCCAGAACCGCCATATGACAGCAGGTGAGGAGATGAGAAGGAATGGGAGATGGGAGTAGAAAATCTGACAGAGAGAGAGTTATGAGAAAAGGTATGAATTCAGGCCGAGAGAGAGAAATGGAAAGTAGGAGAGATTGGCAGAGGGACTGATAGAGGCCTGTTGAAAAAAGCGAGATGGAGTCAGACAAGGAGAAGAGAAGAAAATGTTGTTTGTGCTGCAACTGTTGACGCGTCTCAAGTGATGGTTGTACTATCATCTAACAGGAGATATAGGCGCACACGTACACACAAACACTTTCTGAAAGGTGTTGATATGAAAATGTTTTATTTCGGAGGACAAACATCCGCAGTGTATGTTTATCATAGCAATGCACTCTCTCTCTCTCCTTCTCTTAGTTCTGTCTTCCTTTCCTCTAGAGCTTTTTTCATCTCTCTCTGTGTGCATTGAGGGGTCACTAACTGGTGGTTCAGTGGATTAAAGGAAGCACAGATGGAGAAGCAGATGGAGAGAGTGATTGGCCATGTTTACGCCTTCTACCTGCGGTTTCTCTCTCAGTTTTTCTCCCTCCCTCATTCTCTCCCTCTCTCCTTTGTTCCACCTCTCTCTTCTTTAATGAACAAAGATGGTCGCCACGCTCTGGCTCCAAGATGAATTTATATTTTTGTAAAGAGCAGTCACACAAACATATATTTCAGCTCTTCTCCTCCTCCGTCACTTGCTGTTCACACTGGTGGAAAAAAAGTTTTCTTTTGCTGTACTGCTTTATGCCATGGAAGCCTTCTCCTCCCAGGAAAAGAAAACACGAGATGAAATGATATGAATTACACACATTTTATCTCAACCCAAAGTAGCAAAGTATAGTTGGTTTCCATCTTTTCATGGGAACAACAAAACTATAGAATATATCTATCTATCTTTCTTATTCTGTTTTCTAGGCATATCTGGTCATGCTACAGGTGTCAAATGATGTGACGGTATGCGACACGACCTGTGTGCGTTGCACTTTTGTCTTTTTTTTGGGGCATAAATGGGCTTCCATACTTCCTTCTCACCGACCCTCCCTGCTCTAGTTGTCTGGTAGTGATTCAGGTGCTGTGGTGAGGAAAATTTAGTCGGCTGTCTCCCTTATCAGAAATGTGTTCACGTGTGTGTGTGTTGGAGTTTGCTTGGGCGGGTTTATGTGTGGCTGTTAGTTATGTTATCTGTGATATAACAGGCCAACCACCTCCTTTTTTCCTCAAGTTAATGAGGGTTCATTTGCATTTTAGCCAAGAGCTCCCCCCTCCACACACACCCCCCCCCCCCCCCCCCCCCCTCTGTCTTGCTCTGTCCCTATTTTCTCTCCCCCTGCTCTCACTTTACTAAACCCTCCTCTGTTCACACTTAAATTCACTCACTTATTCTGACATACACACACACACACGCACACTATCTCTCTCTTTCCCTCCTTCTCAGCTCATCAGTATTCATGAGGCCTCCCTCTCTTCCTGTTCTCTTGTTTTTGCCTTGGCTCCAACCGTCTCCCACGGAAACAGGGAGAGCGAAAGGGAGCGAAAGCGAAGGAGGAATGGAATAGAGGGATATAAGAAGAAGAGAAGAAGGAAGAGAGATATAGACGCAGAGACATGGAGAGTGTGTTTAGCTGTGTATGTAATTGGCCAATAAAAAACAGGGTTCTCAGAGGTAAACAGTTTAGTGGTTGGGGATTGGCCCCAGCAGGTAGCAGGGAGAGAAGATTATGAATATGTAAATGAGTATGCAAAAGACATTAAAGCAGGATCACCTGAGCTTGTTACATTATGACTCCAGGGTCTGGGATGTCAGCGACGGTGGCTAACACACTCACTGCCATGCATTCTGATTCAACCGGATAATAAGGGGCCGGACAACCAGCTACGGCTCTTTTTACATCCCTTTCTTGTGAGGGAGAGATGATGAATTAAGGGTGGAAAGTGATGGAGTAATTCTGTACAAGCAGGTTTTGAGTTTCAACATGACGTGGCCGGCGGGGGAACAAGGGAGTGTAGGCACGCTGCAACATACTTCGTCATGTTTAAATCTGATTCACTCAACGTCAAATTGCCTTTGTGTCCTCCCACCTCGTGTGTTTTCTCCTTGTCAATCTTTTTTCTTTCTTCTTTTTATGTGTCCACCCACCTCACTCTCCTCCACCATCATCTCTGTCCTCCGCCTTATTCCTCTCTCATTCGTTCCCTGTCCGTCCCCCCTCTGTGCGTGTTGTACAGATGCGACTATCCTGTCGTACGACGGCAGTAAGTTTATGAAGGTGCAGTTGCCTGTGGCGATGCACACCGAGGCGGAGGACGTATCGCTACGCTTTCGCTCCCAGCGGGCCTATGGCGTTCTCATGGCAACCACATCCCGTAACTCCGCAGACACCCTTCGTCTGGAGCTGGATGGGGGCCGTGTCCGACTCACTGTCAACCTAGGTACACACACATGACACACACATACATGTAGATTCTCCAACAATGTTTTGAATACCTCACAGGGGAATGCAGCTCATACCGGCCTCTTGGCCTTTCCTTGCATAGGAATGTCATTAAATGTTGATAAATAATATATTGTCTCTGGAAGTTAAGTAGTACTCTTCATGATTATTCTTGCAGATAAATATGCTGATAGACTTAATAGTGCATATACAGCTTATCTTTGAATACACACAATAACACAATACACAATTAAAGGTTAGCAGAATTGTTTTTCCGTTGAACAGAGGGTCAAGCCTCAAGCTGCATTCTCTGCTCACTCCCAGTGGACCTGTGCATCCCTAACACCTTCAACAATCAATACAAAGACTCACAAACTGTACAAACACACACATATAGTACACTTTACACATAATTGCAATTGTTAAACACATTTCCAGTCACACTTTTTCACATGAATTCAAGCACACTCACATGCTAACACACACATAGACTAACAGAGGGGTGCATGTGTTGGTCTCTGGTTGTCTGCAGCCGCGTCTTTTCTGTGGTTGACGCCACACGACACACCAAGACATCATGGGTAAAAAAATGTTTGAAAAGAAGTATAATAGTGGGGCTAAATCTTCCGAGCATTTACGGAGATTTGTGTTCTGGATGGGTGACAAAGGTTATGGGAAGTGTTCGATGTCATCAGACAAACTGACACACATGACCCATCTCAGTCTCCTGGCACTTTTGATTGGTGACTGAAACTGTCGCTCAGGCCAGAGCAGCCAATGAGCACGCTGCTCATGCTGGGACACACTGCTCTCCTTGTAACTGTCCGATGTAAAGATCCACTAATCCTGATCCAGATTCAGAAGTCTCAGAAATTGCATTTTGCAACACACTGTTGTAAGAAAATACACGATCCAGCTTGAGGTCCTGTGACAAAGGAGAGTGTGTGTTTTCTCAGCAGTGTGTGCGTGTTTTTAAATAATGCGTGCAGGGTGTGTCGATGTGTGCGTCCCCAGGGCGTGGAGAGTTTGTGTATGTGTGCAGCATTAACCCTCTGCTCTGCTCTCCCTCCAGACTGTATCAGGATAAACTGTACAGCCAGTAAGTGATCCACCATCTCACCTAACCCCTCCCCCTTCCTCCTACTCCTCAGTATGCGTGGTGGTGTGTGTGTATTTGTTAATGTGTCTGTCTGACTATTTTTCACTCGCTCTGTCTTGTCAGTCCATCTGATCGTAATCCCTTATCCAACATATCTTTGTGCCATGTGTCTGTGTGCATATATGTGTGTATGAGTGTGTGTTGGACAGGGAAGGTGCACATATGCGTGTTTGTGTCTGTGCCTGTTCAGCTACACCACAGGAGTGGTGCGATTTTTGCTGAGGGCCAGGGTTTTCCAGGTCGGCCATTTTAGCAAAGAAGGATAGACGGAAGAGAGGACGGTGGGGGTTGAAGGGAGGGGGAGAGAAAAAAGACAGAAGAAGAAGGACAAAATCTCAGTATGAGGTGTTCAGGTAAAATTAGGTGTGTTGGGAAGCATAGCTGGTGGATGAATGCAACTTAGAGCTGCAGGGTAATTACTTCTCCTTCATGCTGGAGACAAAAGACTTTGTTATCGCTCTGTTTCTCTCCGTCGTACCTTCATCCCAACGTCTGTCTGGTTGCTTTCTTTGTTTGCTTGTTGTTTCTTTCTAAACTGTACATGAGGGATTTTTGGAAAGTGTTTCATTTAAATTGTTTAGTGTGTGCTTGCGTGCCTTTGCATTCTGTATTCTCAACATTGCCTTTGTGTGTGTGTGTGTGTGTGTGTATGTTCCTGTTCATGCTGCTGTGAATGGAGCTGAATCCCTGATGAAGTTTAATTCCCTCACGTGGAGTTTCTCTGTCTGTCACGACCACAGAGAGAGAGAGCGAGAGAGCGAGAGAAAGAGAAATGCTCTGTGACGGCAAAGAGGTGGTGAAATGGACGACTGCAGTTGCCATAGAAACCCTATTAGCCACACAGCGCTGTTGCTGTCTGTCGGCCAATTTTAGACCGGTTGTCTCAATGAACATTTAAGTAGGCAGCCACTTTTCTGGCACACCGTGTGCATACAATAAATTATACATCTGATATTCAAGGGGGGCAGGAAAAAAAATTATTTAACAGCCAGGCGCCATTGAAACAGTCCACTCAGCAGTCAAATAAAAGCCTCGGCATGGGAGAGATTCAAGGCTTATCCAGCAGAAAAGCCATTTGTTATTGGGAGCTAATGAAATATGAAACGCTTTTTGTCGTTTTGTTTTCATTATCCTGCTCTTATAATCTCCACTAGCTTGCTTTCATTTGATATGAATTTCAGAATTGCAATTGCAGAACAACAGTCCCTTTTGTCTTTCTGTTTGTTATGTCTCGCCTCGTCGTCTTTTGGTTCAACAGCACAGAGAGCAGACTGCCTGCTCACCGCCACAGCTATCACTAGTAGCTCTACTTTAAACCAAACTCACCACGCTGCTGAACGCACTGTAAGCAAAATAGGTGTGTGTGTGTGTGTGAGTGTGTGAGTGTGTGCGTGTGCGTGTGACCATGTCTGTGTGTTTATTGGCGTGTATTTGTGCCTCTCCCTGTTCCCAGGTTGATACAGATCACTGCCTCACTCTCATCACGGTCTGCTCATTCTTCGAGTATTTAGTTACATATGCAAAAACACACACACACACACTCACTCATAAACTCACACATACATGCACATATTCTCTCCTTCACTCAGTGTTAGGCAGTGATCCATGGTAACAGGATGAGATGCTCATGCCCAGAGCACAGCTGAGTCTCCTCAGGGGAACCCTGTGTCCTCTCTGAACACATAACACACTCTTTTAGCTTTGCAAACACAAACACATTTATCCATTTTGATTGACTTTTCATAATATGTTTGCGTGTCAGCATGCCTCCCTCTCTTTCTCTACCTCTGTGTGTGCGAGTGTGTGTGTGTGTGTGTGTGTGTGCCTGCCTGCCTCCATGAGTGATGTAGGCATGCTTGACATTTTCTGCAGCAGAATCCGTTGGGGTCAGTTTACTTCTCACCTCCCCCATCATTACCTCCTATAGGTCACTGTAAGCAGACTCACTCAAACCAACAGGGCTTGGAGGAGGATGGGGGGTGTGTGTGTGTGTGTGTGTGTGTGTGTGTGTGTCCGTGTGTGTGTCCGTGTGTGTGTGTTTGTGTGTTCGTGTGTTCGTGTGTGTGTATGTATTTGGGGGATGGTGGGTGTTGTGTTCAAGGTTGGTGGGGTACTTGTAGTGAGTAGGAGCAAGGGGACACCGAGGTTTTGGGAACAGTCAGTCTGTCAAATGTGTGCAGTGGACTATGTGAAGATATGAGCTGGTAGATGGGCAGAGAGAGAGACATCATGAGAGGACAGCTCAGCTTCTTTCATCCTGCTGCACATCAGCACCTTGGAGAGCTCTCGGGTGTTCTACTGTGTGTCTAGTGCCACCATGAGGCGTTTTGAAGTACTGCGCTCTTCTGACAAAATAAAGAAAAGACCCTGCATGTAGACACAGGGTATGTTATATGTGTGGGGGAGGTTTAGGAGTCATGGGGGTGCAAATTTGCTGTTGGTGCATGTGTGGGAAGTAGGTGGTCATCATGGCAGTGTGATGTGTCCACAGATGGATTGTCTCAGCGTGGGCCTGTTGTGACTCAGTCTCCATCTTAGACACTCATGGAATCCATTTATGTTAATCTTTCTGTCTGTCTGTGTCACATCATCTGTCCCGCTGACGTATCTGCAAAGTGACCTGTCTGTCTGTGGAGAGAGTGTGTTGACACGCAGGATTTTGTCTCCCCAGAATATGTATGGTTCTCCCTTTCCTCTGCTATTTCCCCTCCATTCCCTCCCTTTCTGTCCTTAAATTTTAATTCAACCTGCCTGGCTTCTTCTTCTTCTTCTTCTTCTTCTTCTTCTTCTTCTTCTTCTTCTTCTTCTTCTTCTCTTTTTCTGTCTCTGGATTTCTATCTCCTCTGTCTCTCTCTATATGTCTCTCTCCACCTCTTTGTGCATTATGTTAATGGTGCTCTGGGCTATGTGTAGGTAAAGGCCCAGAGACCATCTTTGCGGGGTCGGGCCTCAATGATAATGAGTGGCACACGGTGAGGGTAGTCCGGCGTGGCAAGGGCCTCAAACTCACCGTAGACGATCTGCAGCCAGTTGAAGGTAACCACCGCAGCATTACCTTTTCCTCTTTTAGCTTTTCATCATAAAATGACTCTCTAAAACTTTGCCCTTTCTTAAGTCTGTGTGTAGACATCTGCTTGTTTTTCTGTATGAAAATGTTTTATATGATCATTTGTTGGTTGGTTATCTTTATTTAATTGTATTAAATGCTATAAGACCAACAATAAGGGTTTTATTTATTTTTTTAGAGAACATCTCTACCTGTGTAAGTGAAAATAATAATTATGAATGTGATTATAACTGTACACTAGTTTTTTTTAGTATTAGTTATAAGATTAATATTAGTATGTGGTGTAACGGACCGCAGTTAATCCGTTAACCGTACAGATCCCCCCCCCAATGGTGTGGTGCGCATATGAACCTCAAACTAATTACACAGCCCTCATCGTGTGAAGTAAAGTTCTATCGCCAAAAATTGGGCGAAATATAACATTATCATGATGTTCTCAAATGTTTTTTTTAAATCAAAGCAAATATAAAAATAAAAATACAACCATTATTTTTCTAATCATATGGATGATGTGTTTTTATGCTAATTTTTATAGATGATAATATAAAAGTAAAACATCTAAAAATGTTGACGGTTTACACTGAATTGTAAATTCAGCAATGTGGTTAAAAGAGTTAGTCTGAGTCTGGAGCCTCGTATGACATTTATTTTGTTGTTTTTTTGCCAATCTGAAAAGAATTCTGCTCGGTGACTTAAAACCGTCAGTTTTGTGATCCGTTGCACCCCTAGCATTAGTGTTACTATTAGTCTGTCATGACATTAGGATTAGTAGTAGTTGTAGTATTGGAACAGTTCCACTTGAAACCCAACTTTCTGTAGCCCTCACCTATGAAGTTTACCCCCGCCACCAGGTCAGATGGCGGGCGACCACACCCAGTTGGAGTTCCACAATGTGGAGACCGGTATTGTGACGGAGAAGCGCTTTATGCCTGCCGTGCCCTCCAATTTCATCGGCCACCTTCAGGGCCTGACACTGAATGGCATGCCCTACATCGACCTGTGCAAGAACGGCGACATCGACTACTGCGAGCTCAACGCTGTTATTGGCTATAAGAGTATCGTGGCTGACCCCGTCACCTTCCGCTCGCGCTCCAGTTTCGTCACGCTGCCCACGTTGCAGGCCTACTACTCCATGCATCTCTTCATGCAGTTCAAGACGACGTCCCCCGATGGCCTTGTTCTCTACAACAGGGGAGACGGCAATGACTTCATAGTGATAGAGCTGGTTAAAGGGTAAGCTGTGGTATTTACATTGCACGAGTCAATGCAATGTCTTGCAAAAGGAAATGATTTGATATGCAGTTTAAATATGTGGTTATGGTAATACCCGCATGTTCTCTTTTGTCTGGGAAATTCTTGAGGCTTCAAATATGAAAAATGCACAATTCAAGCAGCTCTTTTTCTTCTCTTGTAATTACGTTTATACGAGACAGATGCCCTAAAGTGTATGACCCCTGTGTTGTTCTTCATCATGAATACCATTAATGTGCCTTTTCTCTTTTCTCTTTCCTCTCCCTTTCTAGCTACCTACACTACATCTCTGACCTGGGCAATGGAGCACACCTGATCAAGGGCAACTCTAACAGTCCCCTAAATGACAACCACTGGCACAACGTGCACATATCCAGAGACACTAACAATCTCCACACGGTCAAGATTGACACCAAAGTCACCACGCAGACCACAATGGGCGCCAAGAACCTCGACTTGAAGGGTATGCACAAAAACACAAGTGACACCTCAATTACAGTAATTTATATGCACATAAACATAAACTAATTACTGCTAAAAAAAATCGGTTAAAGGGAAAAATTCAACATTTTAGGAAATAGGCTTGAGCGTTTTCTTAACGGGAGTTAGATGAGATGATTGATACTACTAATGTCTGTATGATTAATGTGAAGCTACCAGCACCTCTAAAGCTCACTAATTAACATCTTATATCTCATTGTTTTAATCCGTACAAACGTACAAAAGTAAAAATACTAAAGATTTGCTGATATATGGGGGGTTATGTGCTGGAGTATTTCTTGGCCGGTGAACTTTAAAGGTGGATTTTGTCAATAATTAACATAATTGATACATTTTAAAAGCCCAATATTCACTATTCATACATCCCAAAATTCCTGCTTTAAAAATGAGAACATTTGCCGCTTTTTTCTGTTATCAATTGAACATATTTGGGTTTATTTTGTTATATGAACAAAAAATGTAATAAATAATTGCAAAAATAACGCTTATATCAATAAAAAGCATTACAGTCCTGACACTGATACAGTCTGACATTGTGATTGGTTCATTTTGTTGCCACTCATTGAGTTGCTCCTCCACAGGCGACCTGTACATCGGGGGCGTCTCCAAAGAGATGTACCGAGACCTGCCCAAGCTGGTCCACTCCCGCGAGGGCTTCCAGGGTTGCCTAGCGACAGTTGATCTAAATGGCCGGCTCCCTGACCTTTTGGCTGATGCGCTGGCAACCATGGGACAAGTAGAAAGAGGCTGTGAAGGTGAGGTGCAAACACACAGAAGTCCCACCAGTAGATCTGTCCCGGTCTCATCTCCCTACTGCTTTTTCTTTCAGTTTTCATTTAACTCATGCTCTGTGTTATTAGGATAACCCACTAACCCGGCTTTTGGTCTGTTAGATGTAAATTTGACTCTTTTTGTTTTCATCTCCTCCTCGAGCTCTCTGCACATTGTGTTTTTCTCTCTCTGTTCCACTCTTTCAGCAGTTCACAGGCATCTGTGTGCATTGACTAACCATCTAACTTAATTTGCTTGTTTGCTTTTTTGTTTGGCTGACAAAAGTTACATTGATGAAAGCTGACTTGCAAGGTATATCGCTTTGTGTGAGCATGTGAGACACGTGTATAAGGGTGGGAAAAATGTGTGTGTGAGTGTGCGCGTGGGTGTGTGTGTGTGTGTATGCGTGTGTTGAAACTACCCAGTGGTGTCCAGTGTTGTGTGGATCCCAGTGATCCAGAGTCAAAGGTCAGAGGTGACCTGTCCTCTCCTAGCCACCATAGTGATTACATCACAGTAGTGACATCACCACTGCTTGACTTGAGTTGACCACAGCTCCACCACCCGGGTTTCCTAGCAGCATGCTGTCTAACCCTCTCCTACTGACTCCCAACCTAACCTTCAATACTCCATTTGTGAATCATTTCACACCCTTTCCTCCATGCCTCGTGTTAGAAGTGCAACAAAGGAAAAACTAAGTTTAGAGCTTTGACAATGACTACGTTTACGTGCAAGAAATATTCAATATTTCTGCTCTTATTCCGAAAAATACAATATTCCTAAAGTTGTTTACATGGCTAATAAAAAAATAAATATCCCACTGATATTATCGTTTACATGCAGCCAGCCAAATAGGATTTTTTTAACTCTTCCACCGGTGGCGGATTTATTTGAACACTCCCTCTTTCATTCCTTCAGCCACATTCTTGACAAGGTCACATTGCGCAAATCCAAAAACCTGTTGGTATCCAAGTCTTTCATAATGTTTGAAATTAGGTGTGTTCTTCCTTCCCACCAAAAATGTGGTCTTTTCTTTTGGGCATGCGTCTCTAGTTGATTTGTGTACAACACGCAGAGCTGAGCGTTAACAGGCAAGAGGCCGCGTGTCGCAAACCGCGGCAAAAATCTTACTTAAAATGCATATTCCAAATGTATAGACTGTATACATGTCAAAAGATGACTCTTAAAACCTGGGTAATATCAGCATATCCCACTTATCTTCATCAGAAAACGCTACCTTCGTAATAAGGCTTTAGCGAATTCCAATATTGTGATATTCAGAATAATAGTGGAATATTAGTGTGCTTCTAAATGTAGTCCTTCTCCTCCTGTGTGGTTTTAACACGAGGCAGGGAGTGAATGGTGACAGACTGCTGAAGAAAGAGTATTGAGATGAAGGCCTTTAAACATAACTCTGTCCTCTTATGTTTAACCCCTCCTCCTGTCCTTGCCCCATTCATCTAGGCTCACCTCCTGCATGCTCTCCACATTTGGCTCTCTTCACCTCGTAACACAGATTCCAGTTTAATTTCAGTTTATAATCATAATCCAGCATCTTCTGTTAGCGTAAAACAATGGGAGCCTATTCACATCACAATTCACAATCCTAGTCTCACAATGATTTCCTACTAATACTACTAATCATAACGTCATTGCAGCACGACAACAATCTACTCGGCCATTTCAAACAGCAAAGTGTTTCAAGGAAATGCGGTCTAGAAATAACCATACAGTACTGGCATACTGTTGTGAAAAAACTGGGCTCCAGACAAAATCAAAAAAGTGTGTCTCCTAACTTTTGCAACTTCCCCACCACCTGTCTCTCACTGCAGGTCCCAGCACTACATGTCAAGAAGACTCTTGCTCAAATCAGGGAGTGTGTTTGCAGCAGTGGGAGGGGTTCACTTGTGACTGCAGCATGACGTCGTACGCCGGGCCGCTATGCAATGATGGTGAGTCTCTGCTTTCTGTTTTCTCTCTCAGTCCCAGGTGTAGACAGCTGCAGTAAGAGTGTAGAATGAACTTATTTCAAAAAAATGTATAAAGAAAAAAAACTAAACTCAAGTAAAAAATCTATTTCAATAGTATGTGTGACCCCTGAATACTCAGTAGATGTCGGTTTGGGTATGCAGATCATAGAGCATCAGGTTGAATCACATGTGTAGATGCTTTGTGCATGGTTAGTGTATAACTGCAGGTCTCAAACTGATGCACTTGGATGATTTGGTTTCAAACACTGAATCAAAGCATTTTTGTGTGCATTTTGTCAGAGCCACCAGGTGAGGGCACTGTCAACTATTGATTCTGAAGAGGCACAAAGATAGCACCCGCTAAATGTCTAGTTCGGTTATTCTAATTCTCTATAATAATGCCCTCTTTCAGCAATTTATCCTCATCAGCCTTACAATGTAACATACTTGATTATTTAGTCACCCTTCAGAGAGTACAATTGTATGCTGTTATTTGTGTGAGTCAGTTATTGCAGTCAGCCTCCCGCAGTAATGTTGAGAGGTAGTTTGGCAAATACAGCCAATTTCGCCGTGTAGGAGGAACAATCTAAATGTGGAAGGCCAGTCAGCTGTGACATTTTAGAATTTGTATTATTATTTTTCCAATATGCCCCTTGTGGATTAAACATTTAGCAGAAAAATAGGCCTAGGTCCCATCTGCAGTAGGGAACCTCTGATGATATATATCTTCATGGCATATAGACATGCTTGCATCTAAATAAAAATATCTTTGTGGGCCAGCTGGGACCACTTATATATTTGGCCGTGATGGAGGAGTGGTGGTGTACACATGGCCTCCTAATGAACGTCCCAGCACCAGGGCAGACCGGCTTGCCCTCGGGTTTAGCACACAACAGAAACACGCCATTCTGCTTCGGGTGGACAGCGCGTCTGGTCTGGGAGACTACCTTCAGCTGCAGATAGTAAGTACACACCTGCACATTCAAATAATAGGCCAAAGAAAATTAGGTTTACTTAAGAATAATTGAAGTTATTCTACATATTGCTCTTCCTTGAGAAATATAATTTATTCACTGCATATACTGACCCGACATGCTTCATTCAGAACCATCATCTATTTTACATAAGAGATCTGGACAAAATGGCCGCATAAAGAAGTCAAAAGAGTAGAGTTAGCATTTCACACGCTTAATAGTATAGGACTCACGATGACAGAAAACGACACTTTCAAAATCAGGGGGGAATATCATCTTTTTTATTTCACGCATCCTTCTTCCTTGTCAACATCTGGTTCCTACATTACCAACAATGCAACTCAGCCTCAGACAAGTGTCACTTGAGGCATTTTATCAGCATCAAAAAGCTTTATACAAGTTGTTTCACATGTGCAGTAGTATTCCCAACACCTGTAAACAGACTTTGATGTTGAAAATGAGTGGAGTTCCCATTTGATACATGAACACAGGCACAGTCACATGGGAGCACAAATTGTTAGTCATTATTAGGCGCAATAAACTAGGACATGAAAAACAAACAAATAAATGATATCCTTGCCCTTTTACATTCCTCATGAAGCATGTTCCTGTCTCTCCTCCTCCTCAGGACAAAGGCAACATTAGAGTAGTGTTTAATGTTGGCACTGATGACATCAACATCGAGGAGAGCTCCAAGTTTGTCAACGATGGAAAGTACCACATAATTCGGTTCACCCGCAGCGGAGGCAATGCAACCCTCCAATTGGACGATCTTCCAGTCATAGAGCGCTATCCCTCAGGTAGGCCCTGCCCCGTCCACATAAGCCCAACTCTCCGACCACAGCACTGCCTGTCCTGGGACAGAGCTAACTACACCTTAGACCAAATCAACCAACTTCCTGATTGGTTACATCAGCGTTCCTCAATGTTTATATCCAAACACTGAGGTTGAGAAATATAATTGCAGCTTTGTTTTATGTTATTGTGTTTGAAATGAAATATGTGTGATCTGATTATGAAACATGACTTTTTAAACCATAAAAAGATATATTTATTACAATGGCTTGTATATTATCCAGCTATGTCATGTTAGGCCTGTTAAATAGTGTTAAAGGTCATTTATGAAAATATTCAATTCAGGTGTCGGTTGTTTTTCTCACCATAAAAGAAAATAATAAAAGTTGGTGCATTTTTCAACAATAATTTAAAAACATGTCATATATTGAGTAAAAGTTTTAACTAGAGAGTAAACATAAGAAGAAAAAAAAAGTGTATTTTGTTGAACTTATTTTTGTTTTTATATCTGTTGGTTTTTAAAGTGGTAATCTTAGCTAGCAGTCTAACACAATGAGGTCCAGGCTTTAGGTAGCTGACAGTTAAAATGCTAAATGCTAGTTGTTGTGAGGTGTGTGTGAGGGTTCTTCCTGTATGTAACTCTAAACTCAGTCAGTCATATAGACAGTATGTGGCAGCTGTAACATTATTTCCCTGTGCTCTTGCAGATGTTAACCCCTGAAATGTCTCTTTAAATTAAACCCAATGAACAGAGAGTAAGAGTCCGCTCACTGGATAATGAAATCAGCTTCCTCTTCTCTTAGCACATCAAGCTTACCTTAACGCAGTGACATGCTAACAATGAGCAGACCATTACTTTCTTTTCATTGCTGTTCTTTTTGTATCCAGCTCCTGTACCACGTATGGATGTGCGTAATTACTACTGTGTTTTCATCTCTAAATTAAAGGCAACATTGATAACGAGCGCCTGGCCATCGCCAGACAGCGAATCCCCTATCGGCTCGGTCGAGTAGTTGACGATTGGCTACTCGACAAAGGTAAAAACCCTGATTAAAATTCCTTAAAACTTTGAGCTTAAAAAATACAATTTGAAGACAGTTGAATATACTATATTGTGCACCATCAACTAACATCTAAAAATAAATCCATAACTAAGTATTTAAAAGTTGGGCAGCTGTAGTGTGTAATACTGTGTAAACTGTAGTGCCTGTGAACGTATCTTGTTAGTGTGTATCTGATAATATCAGGTTAAAGGGACGATGGAGAGATTTAAATGTGAATAAATCAGAAAATAGAAAACGAGTACTGATAAAAGATGCTTTATTAAGACTGGTAAATAATTGTGTTTATTATCAAATTGTAAACAATAAAGCATTTATAAAAAAAATTATATCTTGAAAAAACATTTTGTAAATTAAACATGTAAAGTATTGGGACATGGAAAGATTATGTAAATTTGAAATGACTAATAGAGCAATGCTTTTTGAAAAAAATGTAAAAGTTTTCCTCCTAAACATCAGCAGAGCTCCTTAAATTAGCCTCTAGTCCCTTTAACAGTGAGCAGTCCTAGAGCTTATAACCTGTGCATGCTTCATAGGGCTGTTAATGCAGTTCTCTAGATCTCTGTCTCTCTCTGCCTGTCTGTTGCTCCTTCAAATACAATGTCGTGCCGCACAGTCATCACCATAGCAACCATCTGTCAGCCCCATCTTCTCAGGACCCTCTGACTCCTCTCATCTGCTGCCTCTTCATCATCCTCCTCCTCCTCCTCCTCTTCGACGTCTCAGTCTCTTCACCCCCCTTCTTCTTCTTCTTCTTCTTCTTCTCTGTTTTCTGTTCCCACTCTTATCTCTCACAGTCTCAGCCCTCCACGGTTCTCCACGGCTTCGATTTGCTCTACCATGCTTAATCTATCCCATCTTCTCACCATGGCTTTGGGGTGGTGGATTGTGTAACACTCAAACACTCTTGTGTGTGTATGTATGCACGTATGTGACCACTGGTATGTATGTGTGTGTGACTGTATTTGCGTGTGTTTTGTCCACCTTCCTTCCTGGTGTGCCTCTGTGTGTTTGGTGCGTGTTTGTGTCGTGTGCGTGTGTGTGTGTGTGTCCGTGTAGGTCGCCAGCTGACCATCTTCAACAGCCAGACGACGGTGCGTGTTGGTGGAGGTGAGCGAAGTGGAGGCATGTTCCAGGGCCAGCTGTCTGGACTTTACTACAACGGACTCCGCATCCTCAACATGGCCGCCGAGGGGCACCCGCACATCAGAGTGGATGGCAGCGCACGACTGGTCGGCGACATGCCGTCCTCCTCCATTACCCCGCAGTCCAGTGCTGCAGCTGGAGGCAACCGCTCTGACTCCGCCCCCTCCATAAGTGACATCACAACCACCACGGCCACCAACAGGAAACAGGGCGCCACCCAGCAGGTCAGAGCACATCTTTTACAGCTCGGAAAATTGGGGTGTCGCGCCGTACCGGTGTTGACGATAACCGTGATATTTAATCAATTAAATATTGATATCATGTTAATAATACACATGTGATAATATTGTGTAAATAATCCAGTCCCTCTTAAATCACGCAGTTATACAGTTATGGTAACAGACTCTCTCTTCCCCTCCCTACACTTGTATCTTGAGTGTAATTAATTTACCAAAACGCACAATAAACTAAGATAAAGATGAATTTAACTGATAGCATTATTATTAATTGTCTAATTTTCTATAGATATCGCGATGATACTGTTATCGGGAATTCTTTTGGCGACAATAATCGCTTGATGAGAATCGGATATTGTGACTGCACTTATTAAAAACTCGCTCGACCCCCCCTGCCGTGTGTGGTCATACAAAGATGTACTTGTATGTAATTCTTCTGATGTATTATAATACACAGTATGTCCAATCACCCACTTTCATCATCCTTTGGTGTGACAAATGGTGATTAAAAAGTGTTAATTTGCTTTGATAAATTTCTTCTCCAACTCAGTAAGAGGATTAGCAAGCACACCGCCCACTAATGAAGGGCCAGAGGATAGCAGGATATGTCAGGAGGAGTGGGATTGTTATAAACGCCAATCAAGGCAAGGCAAGTTTATTTATATCGCACATTTTGTACACAATGCAGGGGTTTGACATAAGGCATTAGAAACACAAATCAGAGTTATGAGGCCAATATTTGAAAGATATTAAAAAAAAAGATGAATAGAAGGTAGTCCAGGATCTAAGCACAGAATAATGATGAATGCTCAAAATTCAGCCAAAGACTACGTATTTAGTGTTATTATTTTCGGGGAGAGTGTTTAAAGGTTTTTTTTCAGACATTTGAGCCTTTATTAGATAGTACACAGTGGAAAGCTGACAGGAGATGAGGAGGTAGCAAAGTGGGGGGACGACATGCATCAAAGGTCCACAGCCAGACTACAACCGTGGAGGTTGAGATTACATGCTCAGAGTCTTGTACCCCTCAAATGAAGTTTCAACCCTTAATTTAAAAGTCAAACGTCTTATATCTTCTGAAAAGTTGCTCCAGCTCTTTGGAGCAGAGTAGCTAAAAAAAAATGCTTTAAATATGTATCTATGTATTGCTGTCAAATGAATTGAACCTTTTTATGTTGCAGTTCCTTTTCTCAGGAAGTGCAACATGTTTTTATAACTTCTGATGAATGATTAATAGTATTTCATTTGCCCGGTAAAATCATCGCATGCAAAATATAAGGGAGCCAAAGACGTCTCATCAATAAAAGGCTCACATACACACTTAATTGTTCTGCTACAGCACATTCACATGAGTGGATTAGATGGCTCAACGAAGTGGTCCCTTCCCACTAAATTACAGGACGGGAAATGTTTGTGTTAATGGAGGCTGTAATAGCTTTTCCACAATATGCGTCTAGTAAACTGATGCAAATGGGACTCAACAATAGAAACACATAACCGTAGTTTGAGGCATATTTATAGTGGATGCAGAGTCGATGCTAATGTCAGAGGATACATTATCAGCAGGTGCACCGCAGACTCTTTTGTTCAGATCACTAGTGTGATGTTGTCAGGCTCTTTGTGGGTGTCTGTGTGTACTGCAGTTCTTCTTCTGTGTTATAAAACTGTGTCTGCCTGCCGCACTAAAAAAAAAAAGAATTCCCCAATGATACAAGTTGCCATGGAGATAGTGAGCCCCACTACCTGCTGCTTGCTTTCGCTCTCCCATCCAGACTCCCATAGAGAATAGCTCGTCTGTGTATAAACCGCCAGCTGTTTCAGATATAAATAATAGAACGCAGAGAGCTGTGAGCTAAGCCTCAGGCATCAATAATGGATATGAGAGCTGGATGGATAGCGCTGCAGAGTGACAGCGCTGGCACGGGCTTGTTGTCACACTTTCACCTCTCAATCTCTCCCTGTTTATGTTCTTTTTTTAAAACAAACTAGTCCTGCTCTTGTGATATGCTGATGTCAGTGCTATATCTGGGATGCAGAAGAGTTGTGCACTCAAGTCAATATGACTCGATGAGAACTAGGTCAGACCCACTATCTGCTCAATATGATGCAGTGTGTGTGTTAGCTCCTCAAACCACTCCTGCTGGCCCCCAAACTTTGTGTCTTTATGTGTGTGTGTGTGTGTGTGTGTGTGTGTGTGTGTGTGTGTGTGTTGGTCTTGTTCAAGAAAAATCTACAGCTTCTCTGTTGAGGCTGCCTAGTGTTGCCTGGCAACTAACCTGGCCTTAACCAGCGCACACATGCAAAGTGAACACAGAAAAAACGCATGCACACGCACACACACACACACACACACACACACACACACACACGCACACACACACACACACACACACACACACACACACACACACACACACACACACAAATACTCAGGTGGATTGAGAACAATAGGCTTGAATTGCACCACATTGCATCAGAGGGGGGGCAGTGAGGGATGTCTTCCAAAGGGGCTTCGGTTCCAAGCAATTTATCGATTACACACACACACACGCCCCATGTTTGGGTGTGTTTTGAAGTGGCTCTGCCTTAGTCGCCCCATGGGTTCACTCTTACCGTCAGTACTTTGTGCATTAAGAATGTGTGATGTGCCCCCCCTCCTGAAGTCCACAGTTTGTTTTTTTTATGTTTTTTGCTTTGCATTTTGAAAAGTGGAAGGGATTAATAATGCATGACAGCTGAGCACCAGCGAGGAGAAGATTGTGTGTGCGTGTGTGTGCGTGTGTGTGTGTGTGTGTGTGTGTGTGTGTGTGTGTGTGTGTGTGTATTTATGCTAGAGGCAGCTCTAACTCACAGAGTTTTGGTTTTGATGTTTGGTGTCTGTCTGTGGACGTGCGTGTTCATGTGTATGTGTGTACCTGTGTTTGATGGAAAGACTGATAGAAGAAGCCTGAGGCTTCGAACGGCGCCCGGTTGGCTATCAGGAATCAGCTGACCCAGACACTTCCACAAGCCCTCTGAACATCCCATCCTCCCTCCCTGTATTTTTTTTCCTTGCTATCTTTTTCGCTCTCTTCTACTTTCATATCTTTTTCTCCCTCTTGCTTTTCTTCCACTCACTATCCATCTCCTGGAGATACTTTCTCCCTCCTCCCTTAGCTCACTCTCCTCTTTTTTCCTTTCTTCTCACTCTCTCTCTCTTCATAGCTTTCCATATTTACCCGTCACTCCCCCCCCCTTCTCTCCTCCCTCCCTCCTTTTCTCTCTCTGTGGTTGAGCTCCAGTGATAGGCTGTTAATGCAGGCGGTGTATGAGTCTATCTCACCATCTGCAGTAGTGGAGCTAGCTTCTCTCCTCTCTCGCCAGGATCTCTTCATCAGCCTGCCAACTTCAGCCTGATTTGGTTTGCGCCTGTGTGCCTGTGTAGATGTGTCTAAATAGAAATATAGCAATGGAGAGCGTTCGGCTGTTATAGAGCTTGTGTATGTACATGTGTGTGTTTGACTTCCAGTTGTGAAAGTAGCAGACACGCTGTTGAATCTTCTGCGAGTGTGTGTGAGGACAGAGTGCCGCTAAAATGTGTGAACTAGGCAGTCAGGGAGGCATTGATGGTCGTTGGCACTGTTCGGCTGCTCAGGTAGAGATTTTGCTCTTTAAGCATGCAGATATTCTTCTCTTCATGCTCTCTCACTCCCTTTCTCTATCATCCTATCGTTGTGCATCTGTGTCCATCATTGTGTCAGCATGCTCTATTGATAGACTGTGAAAATATGGGGACAAAGACGGAGGGGCGGATGTATCTCGGACGTATGTCTTTAGTACATCTGCTATAAACTTAAGTTGTGTGTGGCAAGTGTCTAGTTTTCCTCGTGTTCATTGTCTCCCGTGTGATAGGTGGATCAATAGTCCAATTGACACCTTGCCGATTGAATGGGGTGGTCAGCGGACGGGCGGGATGTCACAGATCAGAGGAGGGGCCTTGTTAAATGTACTTGTCTGCTTTTGTTTTAGCTGAAATCTGGATTAAAAACAGGGCTCGTACGTGTCTTTTGGGTCAATAATAAAGCATGGTGGCTCGACATTGATCAGTGACAGAAAGGGGTGATGTGTTTCCGACTGGCTGATTGGTTCTTGTGCTATTTGGATCCTGGCAAAGCACAGAGGTTTATTGACTGGCTAGATTCCAGAGGCTAAGCTCAACCTCGCAGCATTTGACAGCCCAGTAGGCAGAACTGATTGGAAAGGCAGTGGAGGAAAGAGACAGAGTCAAGCATCAATAACTATATATATGTTTCAGCCCAAACTAGACTTGTCAGGACCGAGACCGCACAATACAGAGCCAGAGCGGGCTTTTTCAGAAGAATAAACTTAGTTGTTTGTTCCTCTAACCTTATGTAATATACTGTATGTTCTTACAAAAACTAGAGGCAAGGGAATAGAGAAGAAGCTTAATGAATTTCTGTTTGAATCACTGCCTGTAGGTTTCAGCTAAGACATTATCGACCACTTAGGGCTTTGATTTGGTTCAGATTCTGTTCTGGTCTGGTTGTAATCTGCCTCTAGGGTTCTTCTTTTTTATATAGCTCTACCGCTCTCTCCTTTATTCTGTGGGCTACTAACATCTACTGCAATGCATCACAATCCAATTTTAATTTAGTGCTGGCACTGAGCGCCCAGTGTGGTTAAAACACACTCACACACACATTCACATCTCTCATGCCGAAGCGTCAAGGCGGGCGATGTTTAACAGTACTTCATGAATATGCGGAGCACATTAGCACGGTGTTAAGTAAAGACCGCAGCACTTTGAAGTCCTCCTCCTGCTCCTCCTCCTCCTCCTATCCCGTCTTCTTTTCTCTCTCTTTTTCCCAAACATTCCTTTTATCTCCCCCTACCCTCATACTGTGGCTGGAATGGCGTATGCACTGGTCCCCGCTGAGGGTGCACACTCCTTTTTTTTTATTTATTCCCCATCATTTTTAACAGCCTGAACTTAGAGTTGCCATGGCAACAGGAGGAGCAAGGATGGAGAGGAAAAAGGGTGCCTTTTCCATAGAGAGGGAGCGAGGCACGGAGAACGAGCAGTTGTTGAGATATTACTTGGTTGATGTGGGTTAGAGAGTGAATGTAAGTGGGTTATTGACAGGGTGCTTATGGAGAGGTGTTAAATAAATTAGATTTAAATAACCATCAAGGTGGAATATTTAATGAAAGCTGGGGTTTTATTCTTCTCTTTGGCTTCACACTGCACATTCTCCAGCACATATGAACACTAGCCAACATCAGATGGAGAGGGAAGCAGGGAGGTGTGGAAGATAGAGAGGCCCGAGGAGAAAAAAAGAGGGGGAGGGTCAAGTGAGTAGGAGATGATAACTGAGTGTCCCCTGGTGGTTTTTTAACAGTATTCAATGTTTCTCTCCTCCCTCCTCCTTTCTTCTTCTCCACTTGGTACTCTAGTGTTGGCCGCCTGCCATTGCTGGGGGCCGTAACGGGCAATAGCGTTCGTGGCAAACTGGAAAACGAGTGGGCGATGAGTTGTGACTGTGTGCTCACACATGTAGAAAATAAACAGAAGGGGTGTGGAGCACCGGCTGTTTGTGGATTGATAAAGAGTTTGTTTCTATATACGTGTGTTCATGTTCCTGTTTTTTTTCTGGATCCTCTCTCCACAGTCGGCAGACGACCTGCTGGTGGCGTCGGCTGAGTGTCCCAGCGATGATGAAGACATTGACCCCTGTGACCCCAGTTCAGGTACCCCTCCCACACAAATGCACACACCGCTGCCTCTTTAAGTTATTTTTTGTTCTCCCAGCTTACTGTCGCTCAATTCTTTCCTGCCGCTTGGTCGCTCACTACAATTAATTTTTAATTTCCACTTGGGCTTTTGCATCCAGGCATTACCTAACTCTCCATCCCTGAATATTCATCCTTTCTTTTTGTAGCAGTTTCTTTCCTTCTTTCCCTCCTCCCTCACCTCCATCCAGCCCAAAGAATTCACATGCAAATTATTTTTACCAACAACCTTTTAATATTTTGTCATACTGTATATCACCACACAGCAGCCACTAGCTGCCTGTGTATGTCATAAAGTGTCAAATGTGTGTAATAAAACGGATATAATGTGCACCTGTGCTCTGGTCCTCCGCTCAACACGTAATATAATCTGTTTACACATTATGTGATAATATGCAAACAGCTTTGGCTCTAAGCTGCATACTTCCCTTGCCAGCATGTAGCATTATGCACGTGCACGTCAAATAATTCATCATGATAATGCATCGTATCCTCTTGTTGCAGCCCTCAACTTATCCCCTCAATATGTAATACAAATGAATAATATGTGCCATAAAGTGTAATGTAACATCACGTGCCCCCCCCCCCCCCTCCCCTCTCCTCTAACAGCCCGCCCTCCCCTGCCGGAGGTGAAGGTGGTTCCTGGTCCGTCTGAGGTGGTTCGAGAGAGCAGCAGCACCACGGGTATGGTGGTGGGCATCGTGGCGGCCGCAGCCCTCTGCATCCTCATCCTCCTCTACGCCATGTACAAGTACCGCAACCGTGACGAGGGCTCCTACAGCGTGGACGAGAGCAGCAACCGCATCAGAAACTCAGCCACACAGCCCAACGGCAGCGCCAAGGACAAACCTCTGGGGATCACCAAGATCTCCAAGAACAAGAAGAACAAAGACAAGGAGTACTACGTCTGAGGCGGAAGACGTCCAACACACAGACATATACGCATACACCTTTATATATAACGGTATATGTACATAAATAGATATATTCTCCAAAAAAAAAAAAACACACAGATACACACCGACATAGACATGCTGTTAATGTTTACTCTCCAATAATCACATCTGCACACATGCTGGCAAGCACAAACATATACACATGTAAGCACACATACATTTAAGCACAAACATACACAGACACATACAGACTGGCCCAAGGGTGTGGACCCTTATTGTACAGTATTTACCAACGAGCAGAGCCACTACGAGAGGCTTGTTTTATGAACATAAAGACCATTCCAAATGATTTTTAAAAAAAAGCACCAGTTCAACTCCCAGTTAAGAACCATTTTTGGGTCCAGCCAGATAAAAAAAGACCAGTCACTCCCCTGCCACAGTAGGACCTCTCCTGTTGGACTCAGAGAGGTCACGGGAGACTTTTAAATGAAGCACATGGCAGACTGAGTGTGTTGAGCGAGAGGGCAGAGCACCAGAACAAATATGATATAAAAGCACCAAGACAAGCACTAAGTGTCTCTTCCAAGTTTCTTGGCCTTCCTCCCTGTTAGCAGACGGGACTCGATGAAGCACTGAGGATGCTGAAGTAACAAGCACACTGACGGTCCAAGTGTCATCCCCAAGCAACAGGACAGGGAAATCAGGGTGTAGCCATAGAGACAGTGAATTACTAGTGAATAGGCAGAAGCAGGGCTGGTGCCATTAATGTAACGGACGGGCTGTGGTGCTGATGTTTTACGGCACCCTGTAAATCACGAAGATGGAATCAGCAGAAAAACGGAGGGACATTTTCCTGGACAGGATACTTGAGACTTCAGATGCTACCTACAAACACCGGTCATGCATGACTGCGGTGTCGCACACACATACGTACAGCACACACGCACACACAGAAAAATATAAACAATCTATACCTGCAGACATACATGTACCTGCAATGCTAAAGAACCACCATATCTTCATAAGTGACACTGAAGACTATACAAGAAGACGATGGTGAAAATGACAATGACCATTATGATAATTGTTATGGCAATGATGAATATGAAGAACATTTGGGCAGAATAGACTCTTTGGGGAAGGGAGGGGGGGGGGTCTTATTGCACGTGAATTATCTTACTCCGTGTGATTTATACCGCGTTGAAACTCCAGAGGTGACGCACCACCATCATAAACTTACCACCTTGGCTTGAAGTATTCCTAAATACGCACTTCGAATGGTTTTTAAGTCTGTGGGGTTCAACCATGATTTAATCCCTGAATCGACTCTCAGTTCAAAGTGTGACCATCTCGAGTGTGCTGCATGCCTGAGTCTCTGAGCTGTGCTGTGCAGTGGTGGCGTGTCCCACTAAGTCGGTAGGTTTGTTTGTTTGTGGGAGGAGGAGGGGGGTGTTGCGGGTTGCAATGTAACTCCAGTGCAACGCCTGGATTTGTGCGCCCATCACAGGCCACGTCCTGTTTTCTAGCCTGATGTCTTATAGGCCACGCCCACTATACCTGCTCTAACCAACCACCTTTTTATAGCAAAAACCAGCCGAGGAAAATAATCAAAAACAGAACAAAGTAAATGTTACCATGTGTTGCTAATAGATAGAAAAGTCCAGTTCATGACGCCAATGACTATATGACAACCTGAGTTGCTTTGATTTCACTGGCTCTCCCTTTTCTCTCGTTCTCTTTGCGTCCTTTTGTCTTCATGCTATTGATTGACGGATTTTTCAATATTCATGACATGACCAATACACAGACAGATGGGTTTCCAATCTGGGCTACAGTATAATTATCTGTTTATGGATCTTTTGCTGC
This sequence comes from Cottoperca gobio, assembly GCF_900634415.1. Lineage (NCBI taxonomy): Eukaryota > Metazoa > Chordata > Actinopteri > Perciformes > Bovichtidae > Cottoperca > Cottoperca gobio. The sequence goes on along the minus strand of NC_041373.1, from coordinate 10,013,774 downwards.
GTCTCAGGTTCCGCAGCTCAAGAATTGTAGCTCCATGGTTTATCAATACGAACAGTGCCATGACATGAACAAGCCCCTCCAGATCTGCTGAGCAACGTAACCAACCAATCAGATGCATGCAAAATTACAAGTGAAAGAAAGGACGTGAAAAGGACTGTGAGATTTGAAAGTATAATGTCAAAACTTTACTTAACATATTCCCTTATTCTCTCCATCCTAAACTGGCCTTTAACTCCTTTTTCCTCCCTTCTCTTGTTTTCCCCTTGTTTAGTATGTTTCCCTCTCTGCCCTCCGTGTCTATCGCTTTCTTTCCCCTCTATCTCTGTTGTGTTGCCATCTGAAACAAAGGAGGTGTCTCAACCAATGGGATACTACATCTAGGTGTTCATTAACCATGTTTATTTTCTATATGTACAATTTTTCTACAGTATTTACTTTTATTTTTATTGTTACGGTTCTTTGATGAACATAAAGTGGAAATTTATTATGAAAAATAGTTTTGAAGATTAATGAGTAAATAAAATATTACCCAAGTGAGCCCGGAGTGCGTTTTGTGTATTGGTTTGTGCGCCTGCAGATAGAAATACTGTGTCTGCCTCACATGGACCATGAGAGATCAGTGGATCAGTAAGAAAAACTAATAGCAACTCATCTTGTGTTAGGAAGCAGATCTTTAAAGAATAGTTTGTCATTTTGGCAAATACGCTTATTTACTGAAGATGAATAGCATTCTCTGTCTGATACACTGCAGCACCTCCAAAACTTAACACGTTATATCTTTTTTATTTCATCTGAACAAAAACAGATTATGACAATTTGCCGTTTTATGCTGGTTATGTACCGGACTTTTTTGTTTTTACCCTTTTTTTTAATAGCCTTATTTGTACTTATCTTAATTCACTCAAGTATGCGTTAGAGCTGCTTAAACTTTGGACTGCAACTATTAATCAAATAATATCTTGACAGAAAAATAATCAGCAAGTTGGATTAATGATTAATTAATGATTAGTAATTTATTAAGCAACAAGTCAGTATTTTTTCATCTGTCTTTCTGAATTTTCTTTAGCTCGTTTCTGATGTTTACTTTTGTCAAGAAGAATCGGCATTGTTTCTATTAGTAATTGAAACCTAAACAAAGATTAACGATTACTTTGTTAGCGCAGAAAGAAACTACAGCTCCCATGGAAATGTCATTGTAACGTCCATATCCCAAATAATAGATTAATCAACAATAAAATGAATAATTAGTTGTAGCCCTACTTTGGAAAGAGCTAAGCTGCTGTCTGTAGCTGTATATTTAACGGGCATACGTGAGAGTGGCGCTGATGTTAAAATCTAAATTCCCGCCAGAAAGTGAATCAGCATATTTCCCAAAATGTGGACATACTGTATCTATCTGCTTCTAACAAAATATCTGCATGCTGCAGATTCCCGCACATTCCTCCTATTCCCTTTCACCTCTTACTTCATCAAAGTAAGGAAAGTAGCACCTTTTCTTCCAAGTCCTGCTGTGTCTAACTGGGACAATAGACACACATAAACACCGCCTCGCACACACCACACAGGGCTTTGAAGTGTGCAGCGAGCAGTGTAAGTCTCTGCAGAGTTGCTGTTTGCCGGATGAAAGATCCCTGAGACTGCAGGGTTGAGCTCGCATCCTCAGGTGAGAGAAGCTACAAGAACCTGCTATTTCAATAAACACCTCCCAAGTGACGCTGTCTTGTTCTCCCACTGTTTGGCTTTTTTTAACTTTCTTTTTGCTTTGCACGGTCTGTGCTCAACAAAAGGCTTGTGTTAGGCTGTAGCCATCTGCCGCTGTGCTGTCCTTGACCACAGTCAGCTAAGATAGAGACACAGCCCTGTTATATTCATAGGGTAAACAACAAAACAACTCCGGTGCCAATCAGTTACTTCCTGCTAACATACACGTCCAACATTTACCGATGGAACGATCCCACACCTTTGGCCCAATAAGGCTGTCGTGATCGTCACACACCAGAAAACAACATTTGGATGGATAAAAACTGGAGCGAGAACTATATAGGCCATATTGTTATCGAAATCAACAATATGGTTGTTACCAGTGGCTATTTTAGGACATGTCATACATTTACAGACTTGGGTGATCTTTCGTTTGCGCTAAAGGGACAGTTCACCCCGAAATAAAAATTAAAAAGCTGAATACTACAAGTTTGAAAATTAAAACAAATCTGGGAGTTTGGATTTAGAAAGAAGTGAGTTCACCGGACCGCTGATCTTCATCTCTTCTTGAGACTCGTTGTTCGAGGCTACATAAGCCTCTACTAGATATCCTCTCTGCAGCAACGATTTGATACTATCCATCACAAGTCTGATGTTAAAGTGCAATGCTAAATCTGTGAATCTGTGGCCCATGAAAGTGCCCCACTAAAGCCATCTCAGTGAGTGAAGATGCACACCAGCAGGGCCCTGGAACTTGATCACCTAAATGGATTGCATGCATCGTCAATAATATGAGTTGACATTCAACTCTGCTGTGAAAAATGTTTCTTGACTTTTTGATGTTATGCATCTATTGACTTGTAGAGCAAGGATACTGTATATTTGTATTCTGCAGAGTTAAAAACTAGGCCATGGATTTTCCTCTTCCTCAGTCCTTCATTTCCACTCTTTTTTGCAGCTGCATTTGTCCGACTCTATCTATCTTCCTGTCTTTCTCTCTCTCCTTCTGTTTCTTTCTTACCTTGTTTATGAGCACAACTGTGGGAGAGTGTATGAATGTGTGTGTGGTCGTGTCAGGAGCTCAAGGCTGTGTTTTTCCTCCTGCTTTGAAATAAATCATAAAGAGCTCTGTTCATCCACATGAAGTTCCCACAGAACAACACACACAACTATGTATCAATACAAGAGAATCTGTGTGAAGAGCTGAACATTTAAAAATATTTTACATGGTTTGTTTGTTACATGACATGTGAGTGTGTGCGTGTGCGTGCATGTGTGTGTGTGTGTGTGTGTGTGTGTGTGTGTGTGTGGGTGTGTGTGTGTGTGTGTGTGTGTGTGTAGAGAGAGAGAGTGTCCTTGCATGCTGGCTGTCCTGCTGACGTGTGGGGAGTGCAGTTAGACAGGAATATTATGTCCATCGCTATCAAAGTGTACTCATCTTTCAACACAAATATGAGACAGGAGACTAAACAGATTCACGCCTGTTCCCCATAATTATTATGTGTTAGTTTTATGACATGACTTTGAAGTTAAAAGAAATTGAGATTTTATTAGATTCTCACATATATGAATGATAATTCATATCAATTAAACTGTTAATAATAAATAAGTGTTGATAATAATGTGGCACTACAATTATATAGGTGCAGTAGCTCAAAATGCAATAAAATGGCATTCAGAAGGAATTAGTCATTGTTAAAATATAATTAATCATTATTATATTAAGAGCAATTATTATTTATGCTAATTAGTCTTAATTTAGAAAAAATCACCTCAATGGGTCCTGGGAAATTGAGTGTCATGGCTCTGCCTTGGGTGAGTCCCCAACACTTGTCATTATGAAACCCAACCAAAAAAATAACAAGTCAGTACTAATAAAATTAGCTAACTAACGCTAATTGGTAGTTTACAGAAAAAAAAATGCAATGGAAATAAGTGTTTGATTTTAATATGTATCTTAATTTATATTTATATGTGAATGATTTAGTGTCTCTTTCTTAAAGTGTCAAAAATGACTAAAATAAGTAGGCTATTGTTAGCTAACGTTAATAACCTTTTACTGCATTTTGTCAGATTCAGGAATCCGCAAAAAAGTTAGAAATGTTTTTTTGTTAAGTCAAATATTACAAACTTTGTTTAACAAAAATGCTCTTGTCCAGCAGAGGGTAAGTGATTTCACTTCTGTATATTAAGCATCAATGTTTTGACCCAATTTGTCCGCTTTTTCCTCATAAGAATCAACTTTTTAGATTACAAATGAGGTGAATGTTGTTGTGAAGAATTGTTATAGTGTTTGATTTTCAAATCGGTTTCAAATAAGAAATTAATAGCTTACCTATTACAAATGTAGTCTTCTGCAAATCTGCATCCAATGCTTGTGTGATTTGATTTGAAGACACTTTAAAGATCAAGTGGAATAAATAAAATATGGAAACAGGTTTTTAGAGAGACTCCAGCATCTGTGCACTTATGTAGTGCTTTTACACACACAGACACACACACACACACACACACACACACACACACACACACACACACACACACACACGACACAGCAGAGACCTCCTACATCCTCAAACACCCATAAAGCTGTTCACACGCCCCCATTATTCACCACTGCATGGCAGAAAGCAACGTCACACTTCTACTCTCTCTTCGAACTGTTGGTGAACCCAAAGTGGATGGACGGATAAACATATATATCAAATGTGGAGCGGGGGCTCTGGTTGAAGGCCTGCATATATGAAAAAACACCACGTGGGAGAAAAAAAACAAAGGAAGACAAACAAGGAGATTTAAAAACCTCAAATACAACAATCCGAACTGTGGACAGACTGCAAAGATGATGGTGATAATTCTGATCACGTTAATAATTGTGATGATAAAGACGGCGTCGGCACCTTGCCCTGTGATGGACATTAAACCTGGAGTTGACCAAGCAACCCCGCACTTATGTTACCTGGGCTTCGGGGTAACAGAGATTCCCTCCAACATCTCCAGCAACACCCAAATCCTGTGAGTACAGACATACACAATGTACACAAATATTTGCAGAAATGTTGAGAAATCATTGAAAATGTTTCCATTTAATTTGTTCGCTGCAAAGTTATTTTTGACTCATTCCTTTCTGTAGATTGGAAAGCCCGGGAAATGTCCACATCTCCATTTCTTAATGCATTTTCTGTTATAAATGTGTATTCTCCAGCCCTGACTACATCATCCAGGGTTATTTTTCAGACTTTAGAAAGCTCAGAATTCATCATACAGCTGTTTTCGCAGTCCTCCTTATAATGAGTAAAATTACCTTTATGTGTAAAATCGATGTAGTGTCCCTCTAATCAACTACAACAACTGACATACGTCAATATTACAGAGAATGCATCCCAAAATAGTATTTCTCATTCACCATCGTACACCAATACCGATTCAGGGAGCATGCCATGTGGCCAATATCACATCCCGTGAACATGCATAATCATTTAGACTTTCCTCTCTAATCCTCTCTCATCTCCTCTTGGCTGAATTCTGCACTGAATTTGCAAATGCTGGTTTTAATAAACATTCAATTACTTAAGGGAATGTATGCAAAGCGTATCTGCTCGTCTTCAGCCACTCCCAGCGTTCTAAAGTGGCCACAGGTAAAAGATGCCCGCTAGAGTTTACTTTCAGTGCTTCTCACAAAAACACATTGCGTGTATCCTTGAAGCCTAACAAACTTGTTAAACGCATTTTTTTTCTTAAAACATTTGCAAAGCTGATGTGTGCATTGTTTACATGTACAACCTTCACAAGTGTGCAATCTTCTTCTTCACTGCACTTTGTACATCACCGCTACCGAACAGCGTGAAGCTGTTGGCAGGACTGTGTGTTGTTTTGTCCGTATGGTCGCACCACTGTCCACAAACAGCAATCATGGGATCAGTGCTAACGTTAGCATAACAGTAGCATAATTAGCTAGCAGTAGCCACCATAATCTACTAGTCATATTAGGACTGCATGATATAAGGAAATATTACTTGCGACAAATAAACTTTCTAAGAGGGATATTGTTACCAACCACTACAACGATGCTGGTATTGTTTTCACCTCATGAAAATATGTGTGTGTGTGTGTGTGTGTGTGTCTGTGTGTGTGTGAGGGCAGACTTTGAGACTGCGTTGGTGTTGCAACCGTGCCCGTACACCAGAAAGCCTTTTTGACATTTTCCTGGATTCATCCATACTTTCTCTTTTTCAACACAACATATTTTCTGTCAAATGTTGTATTTGTACTATGTTGTTTATCCTGTACACACGACATCTATCGCACGTCTGTCCGTCCTGGGAGAGGGATCCCTCCTCAGTTGCTCTCCCTGAGGTTTCTTCCATTTATTCCCCCTTTAATTATGGGGTTTCTTTTAGGAAGTTTTTCCTTGTGCGATGCGAGGGTCTAAGGACAGAGGGTGTCGTATGCTGTACATACAGTAAAGCAGACAAATGTGTAATTTGTTGATATTGGGCTATATAAATAAATTTGATTTCAATTTTGATTTGAACCGTGAAAGATGCAGTCATAAAAATGTACAGGTGTGTGGTTTAGATCAAAATGAAGGTCGAGTTTGAAGATTGCCCTGGTCCGAGCGAGGCCAGCGGGGGGCAATGGCCTCTTTGCTGTTCCTCTGAAGCACAAACATGCACTTGTGGGGGCGTGGCTTTAACTGAGAGGGGCGTTGAAATGTGAGTGACAGCAAAACAACGAAGGCTGAGGACCTTCCTCATTCATGTTGCCTTCAGGTACCGCGTATGATAGAAGTATGATTCAACATATTCCCGTGATTGGCAGTAAATCGGCAGTGCTCTCTACTCAGCAGGACACAACCTCTCAGCTGAGCGTGCACACAGTAGTCGACTGTTCAACCGGCAGCTGGCGCTTATGGATAAGTCCCACAATCAGAGGAATATGGTGTATAGAAAGTGTAGAATCATACTTCTTGCGGTACCTACGTTTCCTGAAGGCAACATGATTGAGAAAGGTCCTCAGTCTTCTTTGTTTTGCTGTCACTCACATTTCAACGCCCCTCTCAGTTAAAGCCACGCCCCCCCCCCCGCGCCAGATCAGGGCCAAAAGTATGAAACTGAAAAAAATACAATCTGAAAGTGAAAAAAATAAGACGTAAAACTGTAAAAGAAAAATAGGATCTAAATCTAAAAACATAAAATCTGGCTTTTGGTCCGGATTTAACTCCATATGTATCTTACTCACAAATACAGGCGACACACACCCACACACAGACGATGACTTACTTTGTGGCAGAACAGAAGTAGCGTCCATTCCCAAAAGATGTTCTGAGAACTCCCAGGCAGCAATGTGTGTGTTCTCATCTGTTCTGCGCTGCTCCAAGGTCAAGGCTCAGGAACAGTGGGATATTTACAAGTATGCAGCAATGGAGAGTCATTTCAGATCTGATTTACAACCACCAGATGCAAAATAAGCTCGGGGTCTTTGTATAGACATGCTGTACACAAAACAGTTTACTTGTTGCATGAAAAGAAAATCCCCAATATAAATGAGTAACATTGAAAAGGTGGAAATGATCCCACCCACGTCCCTGAACGCCACAATACAAAAATGTCCATCAATTGCTTTTTAAGGATTTCTCGTAAGTGAAACGTTCCTGTGATCGGTGTATCGCTGAGAGCTGATGTGAGAGGTTGTTTCTGTTTCAACAGGAAAGTTAGGAAGACGCAGATCACAGTGATTTCCCAGGGCACCCTCAGCTCCCTGCAGTATCTCAGGGAAATGTAAGTGTCTGTTGTTAATGTGTATTCTTCGATGTGGAACATAATGATAGGGTAGAAGTGGTCGGGCCACTGTTGAGGTCAGATGGGGGTCTCTGTATACAAACTAAAATAATTAATTTAGTCGTAATACAGATTTGTGTTTAGCTGAATGTTAACTAAACCCCTACATTTATTGCAACGCTACATTAGAATAAATCACATAATGTGAAAAAAGAAAGCCCAAAAATAATGAATTGTATTTGTGCTGCAAACTTTTTTATTTTGTCTTTAACTGTGTGTTAATAGCAAACACGATATGTATAGTATATAAAGCTAAATCATTTAAATGATCCCTGATATTAATAGTATTTCTACATGAGTTTGAATTAATCATGAAATTCCTAAAACTGAAGTATGGAATTTTATTTGCGCTACAAACTTTATTTGTCTTTTATATTGTGTGCTTGCATGTATAATAGCAAACATACAACCGATGGGATGTTAAATTAGTATTTATAATAATTCTTCCTCAAAATATAATTTATTTGCATGCAAAAGATATTTTTCTGTATCTCAGAATTCAGACACAAATAATCCTCATTATGTCATTTTTGTGATATGTTCGCTTCCAATATATTCAGGTCTTGAGAAATATAATTGTGAACGTCATTTGGGAAACATCCCATAATTGTTAGTAAATGAAGCTTCCATAAAGTTGGAAAAATTATCATTTATATCCTTTTATTTACCCTCATTTCCCCACTTCCTCCAACTTTAGCACCATATCTTGTAACGACATGCTGGAGAATATCAGCGCATTTGCCTTCGCCGGCCTCCCTCGGCTCACTGAAATGTGAGTACACAGTTTTCCACAAGCCACCGGTCGAAACTTCATTTATACAACATGCTTGCGTGTTTAGTCTTTGTTATGGAACAAGAAGAGCTGCAAACTCTGAGAAAGCTGATCACCCAAACAGCTGAGGAGTAAGCTTGGCAGGGTGGTGGAGACAAAATATGGCAAAGAATGAGTGTGAATGAAGACCCAACAACTAATATATATATATATATATATATATATATATATATATATATATATATATATATATATATATATATATATATATACAGTGCCTATAGAAAGTCATCTTACCCTGTGAAAATCTTTACCTTTTGTCACATTACACCCTGGAAACTAAAATAAATTAAATCTAACTTTTTTGAGCTGCATGTACACATTATAACCCTCATCAAAAAATAATGTAAAAATAAATATGGGCACGTATTAAAAATTAATTAGTGAAATACCTGGTTTGGATAAGTGATCAGCCACTTAGAGTATAGGTCTTCAACAGGGGTACTGCAGGGGGGTCGCAAAATTGTTTGTAGATAAAGCAATTAATAATAATAATAATAATAATAATAATAATAATAATAATAATAATAATAATAATAATAATAATAATAATAATAATTAAAGTTTTATTTTATTTTATTACAATTCTTTTTTTTTTGCTTTGTCATTCACATTCCCTCCTCCGCTGTACTTTGCGAAGGGCGGCAAAACACACCTACAGTCAGAAACAGAGTGGAGGAAAGGAGAGGGGCGAACTAAAATAAATTTCCACCACGTAGTGGAAAGCGTATGGCACCACCAACACCTTGCCTAGATCAGGCCGTCCGTCCAAACTGGATGACCGAGCCACAAGGACATTGATCAGAGAAGCTACCAAAGGCAACTTTGAAGGACTTACAAGTCTTTATGGCTGGGACTGGTCGGTCTGTGCATGTGACGACAATCTCACAAGCTTTACACAAAGCTGGCCTGTGTGGCAGGGTGGCAAGAAAGAAGCCTTTTCTGAAAAGGTGCCACACTCAGTCTCGTTTGTGCAAAAACACACCTGGAAGACTCTGTTGCCATGTGGAAAAAGGTTGGATGGTCAGATGAGACTAAGATTGAACTTTTTGGACTGAACTCCAAGCGCTATGTTTCGCGAAAACCAAACGCAGTACACCATCCAAAACACACCATACCTACTGTGAAGTATGGTGGTGGCAACATTATGTTGTGGGGATGTTTCTCTTCAGCAGGGGCTGGGCACTTGAAGGGACTGAAGGGAAAATGGATGGTGCCAAGTTCACCCACATTCTTGAGGAAAACCTGCGTCATTCAGCTTCCAACACAACAACGATCCTAAACAAACCACCAAAAGAACAACGCAGTAGCTTAAGGACAGGAAGGTGAATGTCTTTGAGTGGCCAAGTCAGAGCCCTGACTTAAAGCCGATAAAACATCTGTGGATGGACTTGAAGAGAGCAGTCCATCGCCGCTCACCACGGAATTTGACTGAACTCGAACAATTCTGCAAGGACAAATATTCCCCAATCTAGGTGTGTAGAGCTAGTAGAGACATATCCAAATAGATTGATGGCTGTAAGTGCAGCAGAAGGTGGCTCTACGAAGTATTAAATGAGGGGACTGATGACTTTTCCAACCCTGTTATTCTAGTTTTTCATTTTTTATTAATTTTCAGAACTGTCGTCTTTCTTTTCATTAGTTTCAGGTTGTAACGCTACATTTGTAAATAAAGCTGGAAAAAGTCTAATTTTTTTAATGGGTTTTGATTTCAGGCAGTACAGCAAATAAAGTAACTATTTCAAAGGAGTATGATGACTTTCTATAAGCACTGTATATATAAATGTCATATTCTTCTTTACTAATTTGTGTATCCCTTAGCCACATCTCTGAGAATGTTGCGTTGAAGAGTATAGGGGCTTTTGCATTCTCTGATCTCCCTGAACTCAGTAAGATGTAAGTATACCTGGTGGGATAATGGCAGCTGTGACACCCTGTAACTGTAATTAACAATCATTTAATTAATGGGACTGTGTGTGTTCCTTTCAGAACCATAAGAAATGTAAAACACCTGAGCCACATCCATTCGGATGCATTCAGGAACATCGTGAATCTACAGTATTTGTGAGTAAACAGTGAGAGTGCAATACTTTCTTCTTCAGTTTCTGTTTTTCAAGCTGATTGTGAGTCCAAAATGGGTCACGGGTGACAGGCCTACTTGTGACGGGCCCCCACACGACCAGAGACATAATTTATTAATTAGCTTGGATCCCCCTAGAAGAGAAATCAAGTGTCAAAAACGTTTTTCCACTAAATGAGTTCATTTCAGCCATGTTAAATATATGTGTTGCAATTCTTCTTTATAAATTTGATTGATTCATATTTTTGTCACACAGTATCAAAATAACTTTTTATTCAGCACAATGCATCACTGTTACTTTTATGTTTGTCCCAATGTGTGAGAACTGGGACAGATGAACAAAGCAGTTCATGGTTTAAAAAACATTAATAATAATAATTAATTAAATATTTCTGATTTCATATCATTAAACGTCCACAATGAACCCCCCCCCCCCCCCAAAAAAAAAAAAGAAAACCTGATTTCATAACTTCAATTTGTTTCTTAATAAAAAGGTTGAAAGTTATTGCTCTTAGACAGAATACTTGACGCTGATAACATTTAATAACAAATGTTACAGCTGTGAGGTTTCTCTAAAATATGGTTTGATATTTCAAATCTTGCTTATCAAAAAGCGCTAAACATGGTAGATATAATACTTGCTAAACATCAGCTTTATTATTGTGAGGATGTTAACATGTTTGCATTTAGCTTAAACCAAAGCACTACACTGTGCCTACAAGTACAACCTCACAGAGCTGCTAGCGAGGCTTTAGACTCTCAGTGTTGTTTTGAAATATTCAAGTTTATTCTTTCTAAGGTTTTGTATCAGTTCTGAATAATCGGTGTTTTGCAGAATCCAATATTTCCGAGATACTGAATGTTAAACATTAACAGAAAAAGGACAGTTATTTGGAACAAGGCGCTGATTTATCACCCTGCCACCTGAACTTCTCTTTGAGTTGTCTTGGAATCTCTTCACTTGCTAATTTGTGTCTCTGTTAATACAATGAATGCGACATTGTTAAATTTTATCACTATGACTCAATTCAGTATGTGTTGTTCGGATGCGTCAGTGTGAATGTAGTAACATTTGGTGGTTAATCTGCATATCACAGGACCATCTCCAACACCGGGCTGAGATTGTTTCCAAACTTCACAAAGATCCACTCCGCAGCCTACGACTTCCTGTTGTACGTCTCAACACAGAAATGAACCACAAATGCCCACACACCATTATTCCCACATGCATTTGAACATGTAGGCTATTGTATGCATACAGAATTAAATATGCCCAGAAGAAATCACACCATTGAACATTTAACACTGCAGTTAAAACCTACGCAATGAGTAGTCCTTACAGAACAGAGTATCAGGAATACAAGCCATCTGTCGCTCGTCTCCAGCCTTTAAAAATCCTTCTTCAAACTGTTTCCCATCTGACATGTATCAGCTTCAAAAAGGAAGTGGATTCAAAGGGAATTGTTGCATGTATTCCTGACATTTATATTATATATAGTACATTTATATTTTAAGTACACATTTTATTTTATATTTCTGCATTAGCACTACGACACTTTAAAAATATTTATGATCACTTATTCAGTCACTTTTACAGTAAGCCAGGACAAACAGGAATTTTATTTGAATTGCACATTGTATAGCTCGAAATGACAATAAAGCTTTTTGATTGATTGATTTGATTGATATTGAGTATTGTACATATATCTGTTGTTTTTACTTACTATTTACCCTTTTTCTTCTTTATGTGCTGCTTAGTGAACTGGAAGAAAACAGCGACATAAAGAGAGTCCCCAGCAATGCCTTCAGAGGCCTCTGCACTCAAACTATCGGCCTGATGTAAGAGATTCATCACTTTTTTAGAAACACGTGCACCACCCTCGCACAGCTCCGAGTGGGCATAACATGCGCTATGATGAATCTTCCCTGAAATGCTCTCTGCCCTCTTTATCGGGTCCAGTGCTCTCCTACTTGTCTTCTGCAGTTTTAACACTCTTTCTGCTATATTTATCGCCTCTTTATTTTTTATTCCATTGCTACTTTACTTCTTATCCTCTATTTCCACTCCACTATGTTTGAAAGGGAAATATATGACATATATATATATATATATATATATATATATATATATATATATATATATATATATATATATATAATATAATACATTTTTCTAACAGGTTACTAAATGTTTTCTGTGAATAAAATATGATACAATGTTGCAGTTCTAACTACTTGACAGAATGTAAAGTAGGTCAAAGTAAATCCCTCTGGACCGACATTAAAATGCATCTCAAATGGTGATGCATCAGTAATAATTATCCAATATTATATTATATGGTATATTAAAACATTTATAATTAATCTAGATAAAAATAACTTTTAATTCTTTAAGTGTATTTTGATGATAATACTTTTTGTACTTTTACTTTGACTTACATATGACTCCAACTTCTAATAGACAACTTTTATTTTGCAGTATTACTTTAACTTAAAGCAAAAGTTATACATTTTGTGAAATATACTTATGGAGAATTGTGGCATTACTACTTTTACTTTAGTAGAAATCTTAATATTCTACCAAGTCTATGTAACAAATGTAGTTTGCCGACAGTCTCAAAGGTCTCAAAGGAAGTCTTACATAATAATAATAAATACAATTTATTTTGTGTGGTCTGTGTACTCATACAGCTTTAGACACTGAGAACAAAAGAACTGCACACATTAAAATTAGCATTGATAGTTCAGAGAAGTTTATTGTTGGGAATGGTTTGTGTTGCGGCCACATGACTATAATTTGGCTTCTCTTCCTAATGACAGACGGCTTACCAGAAATGATATTGAGGAGGTGGCAAGTGACGCCTTCAACGGCACAAAGATGAAAAGATTGTGAGTCACAGGCAGACACACGATAACAAACAGAAGATTTACCAAAAACTGTAAAAAATAAAAAAAGATTCCACTCACATATTTAATTTGTCTCTCTTAGGTCCCTAAAAGGAAACATAAAGCTTACTGACATCAACCCCAACGCCTTTGTGGGTTCCAGTGAGTTGGTGGTGCTGTAAGCATGACATCCAACAGTAACTTATGCCTACATGATTCACCCTCCTCATCATCACTTATGAAACTAGTAGAAAACAAGAAGAATTGTGGCATTTGTGGGGTGGCTCAGAAACACTTAGAAACATGGCAGATTTAAGGTAAAAAAATCAACCGAGAGCCGGAAATGTGGTGTGGAGAGAGTCTATTCCCCGATCAAAGAGAAACCCATTTCTATTGAAGTGGCAATCAGAAAAGAAAAGACTGTTTTTGTTTTGGACTGTCATTGTGGTGTTTTTTGACTCCACATCCCAGCAATCAGTTGGCAATCAAACAGTGGCTCTTCCTATCAATCCAGGAAATTTGAGTTTCAGTCGAAGCAAAGCTGGAGGGTTTTTTTCTAAGCAAAATAAATATATATATATATTTTATGAACTGATAAAGACATCTGTTAAACATGGCCTACATTCTGAAATTATAATGATGTTTCGTCTCTGTTAGATACCAACTTGTTTGCATTTGTTTGTGCAGGGACGTTTCCAACACAGCCCTCAGATCCCTGCCGGACTACATCCTCGATGGACTCCAGAAGCTGATTGCAGAGTCCGCCCCCGATCTGAAAGTACTTCCTCCTGTGCAGCGCTTCACCAAACTCCGCCAAGCCACCCTGACGTACCCGTCACACTGCTGCTTCTTAGAAAAGATAGACGGGAAGATAGACGGGAACAGGTACTATTATCATCAAAAAGATGTCTGAACACATTATTAAAGAACATATGCTTATTATGTGATTATTTATTTATTTCAAAACAAATGTTCAAATTTAAAGAGTATATATATTGTAAATATTTTAGCAGTATTTCATATTTGTTATTGATATCTCATCATGACATTGCTGGTTAGTTACCATTCACTAATACTGTAATATTGCCCACAGAACTCTGATCCCGAGATTTTCTTGTTTTAGAAAAACATGTCAAAAAAGTCAATATTGTATTAGTGGGAAAAGTATGGATGTTGTTTACAGCACTTTTTGTATTTTGTTGTATGCTAGATCGAGGTTGCACTCCTTGTGCTCCCACCCCAATGCAAATAATATTAAATTACGAAGGGTCTACTGCTACAACTCCACCTCCATCACTTGCAGCCCAACTAAAGATGCCTTTAACCCCTGTGAGGACATCATGGCCACCGTCCCCCTACGGGTCCTCATCTGGGTCATCTCTATCCTCGCGCTGCTGGGGAACGCAGCAGTACTTCTGGTCTTGTTAGGTAAGAAATGGGACAAACATTACACACTCTCTTTCCTTATTTCTTTCTTTCCTTCCTTTCCCCTTACCCTGTCCTACTTTCTCTCATCATTTGTTTCCTTATTTCCTTTCCTTGTTTTTACTCTCTGCCTTCCTTGTGTTCTTTCTTCCATGCTACCTTCTTTCCTAATTTCCTTCCTTCTTACAGTTACTTGCTTTTGTCTTTGTTTATAAGCTTATTTTATTCTTATTAAGGTTTTCACATGACAGCTATATTAAGCTTTAATCTCTTTCTCAATAATATAATGTGGATGTGAGGACATTTTACTGGTAATATTTATTTACCAAGTACCTTTTGGTTTCCCAAGATTTAGTTTTGTCATTTTCCTTTTCCTCATCAGGCAGCCGCTCCAAACTGACTGTTCCTCGTTTCCTCATGTGCCACTTGGCCTTCTCTGACCTTTGCATGGGCATCTACCTGATAGTCATAGCAACTGTGGACATGCTCACTCGTGGCTGGTACTACAACAGCGCCATTTACTGGCAGACGGGCCTGGGCTGCAGGACTGCAGGCTTCTTCACGGTGTGGATGTAATCCTTTGCATAGATATGATAGCACTACATAAATCACAACACTCATACGTTTCTGTCCGTTTCTTTCAATGACAGGTGTTTGCCAGTGAGCTGTCAGTGTTTACATTAACAGCGATCACACTGGAGCGCTGGCACACCATCACACACGCTCTGCGGCTCGACCGTAAACTTCGCCTGAGACACGCATGTGTTGTCATGACAGGAGGCTGGATCTTCTCCTCCCTCGCCGCTTTGCTGCCCACAGTCGGGGTCAGCAGCTACCACAAAGTAAGTGCTTTGTATAGGCCGCATACTCCCCATTCAACTTCCTACAACAATTTACTGTTTGTTCCTTTTAGAATTTACGTGCCCTTGTACACTGTGAGATTTTTGAATATGTGTGTGTTTATGTGTCTGTATTTGTTTGTGGTACAGGTGAGTATCTGCCTGCCCATGGATGTGGACACTGTGGTGTCTCAGGTCTACGTGGTGTCTCTTCTCCTCTTCAACATCCTGGCCTTCTTCTGTGTGTGCGGCTGTTACCTCAGCATCTACCTGACTGTCCGCAACCCCTCGTCGGCGCCGGCCCACGCTGACACCCGCGTGGCCAAACGCATGGCCGTCCTCATCTTCACTGACTTTGTCTGCATGGCTCCGATCTCCTTCTTTGCTGTCTCAGCCGCCCTCAAGCTCCCTCTCATCACCATCTCAGAAGCCAAACTTCTGCTGGTCCTTTTCTACCCGATCAACTCCTGCTCCAACCCCTTCCTTTACGCCTTCTTCACCCGCACCTTCAGGCGGGATTTCTTTCTCCTCACAGCTCGCTTCGGCCTGTTTAAAACCCGGGCACAGATTTACCGGACGGAGACTTCCTCCTGTCAGCAGCCGGCGTGGACCTCTCCAAAGAGCAGCCATGTGATGCTGTACTCCATGGCCAATACATTAAATCTAGATGGGAAATAAGAGAGCTAACTGACTTCAAAAATCCACAGATACAGACTTTTTGCTGGATTGTCTCTCCTTGAGTAATATTGACAGAATATATAATGCACCCATAAGTTACAAGAAATTCAATTCACTTGTGCAAGTTGAAGAGACACTGAAAAGACTGCTAGATCCTCAATATGATGCCCAGACTCATCTTTCTTATGCTTTGGATGACATCATATTTTGTTGGTATTTATGTATGTCTGATATGTTGCTGGTATCTTTTGGCTGCTCACCAGCCACTGATTCTGACTTACAACAACACAGGGCACAAGTTTCCTTCCTAAACCATGTAACCCATGTGTAAACACTACTGTATGTACAGAAAAGATAGCTACAGAACAACTGCAGATACTTTGACCAAATCTAGGTTGAATAGCTGTCCTAGATAATGTATTGCATTTGTTTTAACTTGTTTGATACGTCAGATGGGTGGAGTTTAATTCTTCATAACAATATAGATCACAAATAAAAGAGCAGAGGAAGTTGAGTAAACTGATTTTACTTTCATGCATTGTCTGAAATGTCATCCATCTGGCGTCTCAAGATAATGAAATAAACTGAAGTGCTTTGAAACAGTTTAACAAAGGTTTGACACTTGGGATGTCAGCATACTCACATCCAGGGATCAACATTCATTTAGCATTCAACATTACGATTGAATGATATTCATTAAGAAGCACACCACAGGGACCTACTGATTAATAATCTTCTCATACACTCTGTCTGCTGTAGCTCTCCATGCCTCCACATCCCTCCTACCCTTCACTTTGTCTTAAAAATGAAGGATTAGCTTTACACTGTTACTACGTTTATCGTTTGTAAATGGAAGTATTATTAAGTGTCACTTTTTAAAATATATATATATATCAGTGTAATTTGTACAAAATGTATCTTTGCGATGGTTTTCCATGTCATTTATAAATGTGTTTATTATATCTTCTCTGCTTGAGTAGATTTTGTATAGTGAATGTGAGGAGTAGTAACAAAAGGAACATACAAACACACACGAGCTGTCTTTATCTAGAAATGCTGTCCTTCAGAGCATCGAAAGCTTTCAAGGACAAAGTGACCCTTCCAACATCTGCTCTGTGTGCCCGGGTGGGTGTAGGAGGGGAGGGGAGACGACACAGCTGCTCTTTCTGCTTATTACAGAAGGATGGATATGGTAGCTAGATAAAAACACACACACACACACACACACACACACACACACACACACCCCCCCCCAGGGTTTCAAGGCTGCAGCTGCGAGAAGGAATCCGAGTCCATCTCATTGATATGGATACACTGCCTCCCACATGCCAACATTGAACGTGTGGCTGCATGTATATTCTTTAACCACCAGGTGATGCTACTGATGAAGGATTTTTTTTATGGATCTCTGCTCTGTTGTGAACCACAACATATTTAAAGTCCTCCTCTCAACAGAAACAAAAAAATCAATTTATAGTATTCCAAAAAAATAAATAAACGGTAGCACATTCCAGATTTCTAAATCAAAGAGGACAAAATACTCACTTTTTATTTGCGCGTCTCAGCAGAGTGTTTGCAGTATCCATATTACAGATTCAATACAGTAATATACACAATGGCTGAGTTAACACAAAGCTCTTAGTTAGATCCAATTATATAGGAACCAATCACTTTCCTTTTCCCATGACTAGATGCCAGGACCTGTAATGCTACCACCCATATAAAGGGAAGATGAGGTGGTTTGGCACAGGACAACTTTACAAAGGGATGTTAAAGAACCAGGTCAATAAGCAACAGTGCAAAAAAAAAGGCATTTATTCACTTAAAGTTTACTGAAACAAAGGGCAACAATTAAACACAGGAATTTCAATTAAACTAAATTAAACTGAAGAAACCGAACACCAAACAAAAGAAATGTGCCAACCCCTCTCTCTCTCTCTCTCTCCTCTCTCTCACTCTTTCTCAGCCTCACCTAACTGGAACCTACCACCTGTAAGCCCAGGGTGAGCGAAACCGAGCAAGCATCTAAATCACACAGAATAATGAACATATACCATTAATACAGGATTTTTAAATTAATCCTAACATCTCAATCTAGGTATGGGCACCCATCCATAACAATGAGCACACCAACAGTCATAGAATGTAATTTACTGCAGATCTATCCCACCTATCTTCCTACATCTTTACAGTGCCCAGCCCCTCCATGGCAAGAGGATTTAATTAGGCACACCTGTTCCCTCTTTCCTTGATTGAGCTTCTAATTATATTATAATTAATTTAATGCTCCTTTAATTAACACTTGGAACATGGCCTAGTGAACAGGGAGAAATGCAGCCTATTCACAGGACCAATAACTATTATATAGTTAAATCTGATCTAAACCCTATTACATACAATACGAAGCTTCACAACTCTGTTTTTAGCCATCTTTGATTCACTATTAAGACCATACACTAGATGACAGTAAAGGGACTTTTTATTAAACCTCATTCATTTTCATTGTTGGATGGTCTTACGGAAAATCATATATCATTAAATGTCCAGTGGTCACATTCATAGCATGTGGGTTTCAAAAGATAACAAAAAGTCTTAAGGTAAAATGTAGTTCAAGCTGAAGCCATCATGTGGTTTCATAGTGTTGAATTTATGTATCCAAAACATTTCTGTCTGGAGCCAATTTCCAAAACCAATTGATAGTAACAGCAAAGCACAGCGAGAGGTCAAATAATGTAGATACAAGAACATACATCAGCTTGGAAGTTGAGGTTTAACAGAACAATAAAATGTACTATTCTCTTCACAGCTTGTGGTATTCTTTCAATAAATGTTTTCATTGAAAAATATATTTGTAACAAAACAGAGACATCCAACCATCACTATTATGTAAAAAATAAAGTGTTGCTGTCTTCAACCATGAATAACGTTATTTCTGAGAAAGGCTGATCCAGTAAAATGTTGCTCCGGACAGAGCGCTGGGTAATAATGTGGCACATTGGGGCCTGCAGGAAGAAAAAAAAAAGCAGTGGTGAAAGTAGTATTCAGATCCTTCACTCAAGTAATAAAGTACAATACTCCACTACAATTAAAAGTCCTGCATTAAAAACCTTGTAAGTGTTATCAGCTAAATGTACTTAAAGTATCAAAAGTAAAAGTACTCATTGTGATTGTTTTTACTGGACAGGAAAGGTATGACATATTGTATATAGCTGCCAGACAAATGTGGTGGAAAAAAGTACAATATTAACCTCTGAGATTGCATAAAAGGAACATATAAATGTAAAGAACAAGTACCTCGAATTTGTACAGTACTTGAGTAAATGTACTTACTGTACACAATGGAGAAAAAGACATTAGTGTACAGATGTTTCTAAATCTGTGCTGCTTTTAATAATAATAATAATAATAATAATAATAATAATAATAATAATAATAATAATAATAATACATTTTATTTGTAAAGCGCCTGTCATAGCTAAAAGCAATCTCAAGGTGCTACAGAATACAAAACAACAACAACAGACATAAGGTTTTAAGGAAAGGCTTTTTTGAAAAGAAAGGTTTTTAGTTCCTTCTTGAAGGAGTCGGTGGCCTGTGGAGCCCTCAGGTGTTCTGGGAGGGAATTCCACAGGTGAGGAGCGGCTGAGCAGAAGGCCCGATCGCCCATGGTGCGGAGCTTGGTCCTGGGGGGGTGGAGCAAAGTTTTTTTAGTGGAGCGGAGGTTGCGTGTGGAGGTTTGTGGAAGGAGGAGTTCCTTGAGATAGGGAGGAGCATTTCCATGTATGCACTGATGGGTGGCTGATGGCTTTTGCTACTCACCAGATATTTTGCTGTAACTACTTAATGCAATAACACTCAGGGCATCCTGTTTACCTTAATTTGACTTTAATTTGTTGCATGTTGCACCCCTTTCTCTCCTTGTTTTTCCTGTCTACCTCTCCACTGAAAACTATGTAATAAAAAAGCCACATAAAAAAACAACAACATCCAACCAGATATTGGCAGAATGTAGTTTATTTGAGAACAACTCATATGTATAACTATGATTGTGTATATGTGTTAACCTTGATTATTTTAACCTAAGCATTTATGATTAAATGGATTACATTCCTCTATATTGTAATGTAATCGTCCTCAAACTTATATTCACTGATTACTAAAAATGATTAATCGCTGCTTTTGTTGAATGTTTAAAGGGTGTATTAAGAGCTCCTACATAATGATCTTCTCCACATCGAAAACAATATGAAAAACTAAAACTTTTGTAACAATACAACACAACAGTCTCAGTTGCTGTGAGATCATCGCGTAATCATTTGCAGCCAAACAATGCCATCTGGTGGTCCAATTACATGTAATGATACTTATTGACCAAACGTGTTTACTAAAATTTGCACCCAAAATCTATCATTTGAAAAACTCACATCCTGCAGTCTTGAAAAGTGGCTGTTAAAAGATTTTTGTTTAGTCTCAGCTTGAATTCACGTCAGTTCAAATTGATTCCAATTGTATTGCCAATTAATACAGTATTAATGACAAAAGGTCATTAAATTCCCTCTTCTGTTTAAATCATTAGGTAATACTTTAGTTTTGAAATATAATCATAACATTTTAAACATTACTGTAAAATGTTACTCCGCTTATCATGCTCCATCTCACAATTCATGTACCCTGATTTGGCATTCACATTTCCATTTTACTTTAAGATTTTTGAAGTTTGAAAAATGTATAAACTTTTTAATATAAACATTTCCTGCAACATTATCACAGTATCTGCCCTCCATATGCTCGGTATGTTCCACTCATATCTTCATTGACATAGGCTATGGCAAATAAATAAATCCATTAGATAGGAAGACAATTAGACACATTCAAGGCTATGCTCTTTGTTTATAATTAAGAAAAAGTGAGTTTTTAAATGCTTGGTTTAACATAAGAGGATATCTCTTGTCAATGTGGCATACAAATTATACCAAGATATAGCTCTAGCCTTTATGTATCTGTGACAATGAGGGCTTCAAAATTTATATTATTTTTAGCATTATCATTGCTCGGGCATTGATCAAATCGCCGCTTGACCGATCCCGAACTACAACAGAAAGGTTTGTCAAGTCGTATGATACGAAGCTCCTGATTGGCCGCTGCAGGATGATATTATAAAAACGTCAAATATGATTGGTTGAACGGACACTCTGGTCTTTTTTTCTCGCGATTGTTTCCCGTGTGGGTTAATGGCTCCTCCTGCTACAGACTGAGACGGAGCTGGCACCGAGCAGCGATACGGGGGGAGCTGTAACACCGCGGAGGAGAAAAAATAGCGATTACACCCCAAATACCAGCGGGTTTTTGATCGCAGTTGTTTGGTTGTGTCTGGGAAAAAGGCTGCGCGGGTGTTAGTTTAGGTCGAGGGCTAAATTTAGAAGCGGTCGGTCGAGGATAGCAGTCTATTTTTCAAAAACCAACTCCCCAGATGAACTCCGTCAGAGCCACCAACAGGAGACCCAGGCGAGTGTCGAGGCCGCGCCCGGTGCAGCCCGAACGGAACAACGGGGATAGAGGTAAGCTAGGCCACGGCCAGCTAATTATTTAACACGAAGCATTGTCAGGCGATAACAGTCGATACATCGCCCTTGTTTTTCGTTACTGGTCTGGTCTCCACTCCTGGAGACTGCGGGTTCAGCAGGAAAAACCGAGGCTTCTTGCTCTATGGCTTAGGCCAGGCCGCGCTTTGTTTGGCTTGAGTGATTGGGGATAGCTAACACCGCTAGCTAGCTTACCAGGTTATGTGGAGGTTGGGGGTTGTCTCCGCCTAACGTAATGCGTATGTTGCTAAACCTTTTAACATTAATAGCACATATTAAGGTAACCTCAGTTGGGCGCAAAGGGATTGACTTCACACGCATTGACCACAATCTGCATGTCTTATCGGACGCCGCATTCCCAGCTGTCACTAACGATTCTGAGGGTGTAAATCTGCGGCGTCTTTGGACTGCCATTTTTGGGGTGTAGCGTTAACAAAAACATTAGCAGCGAATGGGGGCAATGCTAGCTAGCCGAGACGCCCCAGCTTCCAGAGGCCACACTAGATCAGCTGTGATAGATGATGCGGTGTGTTTACTATTAATTCACCGAGTCCATTTTCTGTGCTTGGAGCCATAGTTTAAAACTAGCTTAGCCAACAAATTGAACCCACATCCTCTTCCTTGTTCTCGGAGCCTGCTAGCCGCAGCTCGATTTGTTTACACCGCGGATTTGCCAGCTACGCAGTTCAGTTTTTAGCCATTAGCTGCACGTCTGATCGACTTGATCTGCGGCCCTTCATTTGACAGCACCATAAAAGCTGAGTCTGATCCTGCACATATAGGACCAGAGACAAATGCACACTGCCTGATATCAGTTGTGATTGACTAGACATGAAAAACTGGCATTGTGGCTGCAGGGGGTGCATCTGCCATTATCAATCACTAACCTTTGTCTGCCTTACCAACTATTACCCTGTCTGTTAGCCTGCGCAGTGTGCATACAGCATGTGAGCTGAATGCACACCATTGTGTCAGTGGTTAAAGTGTTTGCTGCAACTCATGGAGAACGTTTAGTTGTGTAATTGAGCAAAGGAGAAGATGATTCAGCTTCTCAGGGATTTTTTTTTAATTTGATTTTTTAAATTGCATGGCCTTGGTCTATACTGCAGCTTTGTGCATTGAAGTGCCTCTTAAGAAAGTGGTCTATGTATAGGAAATCTGTTTTCCTTTTTTGTCCAGATGAGGAGGCTCCTGCAGCAGCTGCAGCAGAGATGGCTATTGAGGAGTCCGGTCCAGGAGCTCAGAATAGTCCCTACCAGCTCCGACGCAAGACCCTGCTTCCCAAGAGAACCGCTGCTGCCTCTGCCACCGCCTCTGCCTGTCCGAGCAAGGGCCCAATGGAGGTTAGACTGAAACATTAAAGTGCATTTTTTGTGCATTGACTGCAGTGTGCATGTCTATAGACTTCAGTGTGTGAATGAGAGAGAATTGCTGATTGATTGTGTCCTTTGAAAGAACAATGATTTTGTGACAGGGCAGTACATTTTCCAGTTGATTACTTAGTGCTTGAATCTTGGCATGAAGTTGATATCCTCTTTCCCCTCTTTCCCCTCTTTTACAGGGAGCTTCTACTTCATCAACAGAGGCCTTTGGCCATCGAGCCAAGCGGGCACGAGTGTCCGGTAAGAGCCACGACCTGCCAGGTGTGTGTTAAATCTCCGCAGCTGGGGCAAGGAGATAGTGTTAGCTTTTTCCCTCCTTTAAAAAAAATCTTTATTGATTTTTCTGTGTGGGCAGGTTAATCTTGTTACTTTCCAATCCATTTAATAGCATTACTCCATAGTTTAATGTGCTTGGAGAGGAAATATATTTTTCCTAAAGCTTATATTCTGAGTGTGTGTGTGTATTTGTGTGTTTTTAGCAGCCCCAGCAGAGCAATATCTGCAGCAGAAGCTTCCAGATGAGGTTGTTTTGAAGATCTTCTCCTACTTACTGGAACAGGACCTTTGTCAGGCAGCTTGTGTCTGCAAGAGATTCAGCCAGCTAGCAAACGACCCCATCCTATGGTCAGTGCTGCTGAAGAGATGGAAACTTGTCTTTTCAATAAAAGGCAGACTGAATTTCGTTTAATGTGGTATTTAATATTCCAGGAAGCGTCTATACATGGAGGTGTTTGAGTATACACGTCCCATGATGCATCCTGAGCCAGGCAGGTTCTACCAAGTCAGCCCTGAGGAGCATGAACACCCAAACCCCTGGAAGGAGAGCTTCCAACAGCTGGTAAGTCTGACCTCATAGTTTTCTGTGTGGTTTTGCCATGAAGAAGAAAGTGCTCTCTGAAGAGGATTAATATCTTTGCACAAACTTGGGTTATTTTTATTATCTCCTTACATTTTCTGTATAGATATTAAAAGTAAACAATGCAGTGCAGTTCTGTGCAGTCATATATAACCTTGCAATGAAATCCATGTCACTCCCAGGATAATAATATCTGATCTGGGGAAAAGAGTGCTTGTAAAGTTTTTGCGCACACACGTTAGAAAGTGACTCTGTCTGTATATTTATTTTTGAAATATCTCTATGTACAGGAAGAAATGGAAGCAAAGCTATCACTATAAAACATTGATGAGCACTTAGGAAAATTAGCTTGATAAGCAATTGTAAGCAGTTAAATGAACAGTCAAATAAATCTGACTTAGTCACAAGCACCTAATTAAAAGTTACTTAGGTGCTTGTGCTTTATTCTCATGTTGTTGTTTTCTGGAAGCAAACAAGTTACTTGGAATCCAGCAGCTCCTTAGTGTCTTTTGTCCGGGGTCAAAACTCTTTTTCTGCTTATTTTGTATTTCTCAGAAGTTGACAACGAACACTTTCAGTTCATTCAGTCAGATCAGTGTAACATGTCTCCATGTGACACTTGTTCCTAATTTGGGGTTCATGGGTTGCAGGATGGTTTACAGGACGGGAACCAGAAGAAAAAAAATAGAATTCTGCTATACAGAATTTAAAATATATTTTGACTTCCAGTCACTTGTTGGGTCATTTGACCTCTTCAGGAGAAACAACTGTGTGTTTAAGATGTTCACAACCAGCAGAGACTAGAGGTGTAATGGTTCGCAGAAGTCACGGTTCAGTTTAGGAGTCACAGCTTAGTGCGAGGTTGGTTGCGTGGAAAAACTAATAAATTGTATTTATTTCGAACATTTGAAATATTTTAATTCTAAAAATAAGGAACATTTCAAACACTACTGTATTATGCTGTGCAAACACTTGCCCATTAGTTCACAATAGGCTATACAACTGAAAAGCATCTCTTATGCTATGCAATTAAAAATACAAAATAAATAAAACTTAGTAGTGTCACATTTGGTTCCACCTTTGCTATATGTTAATGGAATTTGCTTCAGTGATTGTTTTATCTCGTTCTGTTTGTGTTTACATTTGGTCAAAAGACAACAAATGCTACGTTTTTAAAGGGTAACAATCCAAAATGTACTGTCTGCCATTTGTTGCCAATTTGCACCGTTTTCTATTCAGAAACCTTACTGCACCTAAATATGCTATTTCTTTTGCGCTACACTAGCAAAAGGTTAGCGTGATTCTTATGAAGACTGTTTGGTGCGATCACCAGAAACTTTACCTCTGTTTTCTGTGTTGCAGTATAAAGGTGCTCATGTAAAACCAGGCTTTGCTGAGCATTTCTACAGTAACCCTGGCAGATACAAAGGCAGAGAGAATATGCTGGTAAGTAATAGCTAAAAGAGAAATCCTTCAGGATTTATTTCATTGGCCATAGCACTGACATTTATGCAAAGCACAGCTAATGTAAACACCTGTGTGAGTTTCCAAACTGCCTTGATGAATTGTTCGTGTGTAAATTCGGCCTGAACGTGTTTGTTCCTCCTTCTTTTTTTCCTGCAGTATTATGACACCATTGAGGATGCGCTGGGTGGAGTACAAGAGGCCCACTTTGACGGTCTAATCTTTGTCCACTCTGGCATCTATACAGATGAGTGGATTTATATAGAGTCCCCCATCACCATGATTGGTGCAGGTAAGCATGTTTTCTTCACTGGAAAGTACTTAAGACTTTATTTCGATGCTTGTGCCGCATGCAATCAATATATCTCTTAAGATGGGATACAGTCTCAGCGGTCTTTATTATCCGTATGAATAAGGGTGTTAATGAGTGTTCTCTGCTTTCCCCTCAGCTCCCGGTAAAGTAGCAGACAAGGTGGTGATAGAAAATACTCGAGACTCGACGTTTGTCTTCATGGAGGGCTCAGAGGATGCCTATGTGGGATATATGACCATCAAGGTAAACATAGCTCTCACTTATTCCTTGATTTTTACCTATTTTTAAACAACCGTGAAGAATGGCTGTATATTTAGGACCCTGTTTTTAATATTCTCACAGTGCTCCACTGTTAAGCTATGAAGTCACAGTAGGAAAAACCTGCTTAGTCTCTTATTTATTTATTTATAGTTGAGGATCAAATTATTATTTCCCAAATGGAGACTCCTGGGTTTCTGTAAGTAAGAACCACAAATGAGGCGAACAACAAACACGGCCTTGTAATGATGCTCATGGGATCCTAAAAAACAAAAACAAATTGTGTGGTCAACTAGAAAATTTGTCTCTGCTGTTTTGGGGATTGGAATAGGACACGTTGACCAACCTATAAAGGATGTTTTGCTGAATAGAATTTTTAAAAGAGAATGACCTAATATTGGTACAGCTTGTTTTCTGGTTAGTTAAGTGTTAGCAGCTAGAAGGTTTTATAACAGTGTTGCGTTCACACTGAAATCGTGATAGGGGGGAGAGAGTCATTTACTGACGTTCCTCAACCGGCTCAGCGGCACCGAAGTTCGGGCAGTGGACATATGGAGTCCGGAACCTTTTGCCGCCGGTTGAGAGAGGAGCCCCGGCAAAGGGGCGCCGTTTATCTGCATGCACCGCCTGCCCTGCGGTGACACAGAGCCAGCCAAAAACCAGCAAAGCCTCACCCCGGGCAGAATTGGCAGCAAGCCAGTAAATAGCGAAGCTATCCGTTTTGCATTACTTTATAACCATGTAATAAATATACAAATGCCAATTAGATGGTGAGAATGGTACTATTCATCCACTGATGGAGATCAATTTGACCCGGGCAGACGTGATCACTAACCGTGTATTACCAAATGTTGTTTTTCTGCGAAGCTTCAATAGAAGTTTTTTTTTTTTTTTTTTTAAAGTGTTGAATGGCCATGACGTCATCACACTAAATAAAGGGGGGGGGGGATTGATTTTCATCTTGTATATAAATGTAATTCATGACTGCCCCATTATAACCGGTGCCAGCCTCCCTTTGTGCGCGGCAAACTGTTTTTTGACCACAGTGAAAACGTTGTTTTGAATGGCTGAACCCCAACAAATACATTTTGTTAGATAAAAACATGTTGTGAATTTTGGAAATGATTACATCTATCTTTTTTCCAATACATTTTGGACTTTCACTACAAAGCTATTGGAAACGTTTTGATCACAGAAGTCTGAAACAATCATACGCAGCCACAACTGGAATCTAATTCTAAAAAATATACTAATAATATTAGTGTAGCCTAATCTTTCTCTGCAACTGTGCAGAAATACGTGCTTTAAACACAATGAATGAAGATGTTTTGTTGTTATAAATGTCAAGCTTAATTTTTGCCAGTGTAGTTTTGTATGTAGAGTTAAACCAGCTATAACAAGTCATTCTTTAGCACCACCACTTTTGTCCAAGAATTAAAAAGTTTCCTTTTCTGTTGCAAAATCTTCAATTACAATATAAATTCACTCTTTATGTGATCTTATCTTATTGATTTTAATTTATGTCTCTTGTAGTGGAAGCTATCACTGTTTCCTGGTTATATACTGTTATCAGCTACAGTAATAGTCACTAATGCCTCCAGTAGGGAGAGTCGAGTGTGGATGTGGTGGGTGGAAAGAAGCTTGATGTGTTGTCAGTAAGCGCAGCCAGTGTCTGACCTCTGCTGCTCTTCTCTTCTCAGTTTAATCCTGATGATAAGTCAGCGCAGCACCATAACGCCCACCACTGTCTGGAGATCACAGTCAACTGCAGCCCCAACATCGACCATTGCATCATTCGCTCCACATGCACAGGTAACGCACACACACACTGACTCTTTCTTAGTAGGGCAGGACACAATGACATGAACACTCGTACAGCCCTAAAGAAATCATATGAGTTGACAGATGCAGCATTTCCTGCAGGGCTCTTGTTTCTTTTACATATCGTTCAGGTTTGTGTGTACTCCTGTATTATAACAGTTTAGTGTTTGTGTTGTAAAACCATAGAATACTAACACTGTGTCCCTAATTTAAGTATATCACTTAATGATCAGTGTGTTCATTATGTCCCAGAATGAGAGACTAAATTTGTCATTTGGGTCTTGGACTCAAAACCAAAAAACCCCGAAGCAGTAGTTCTTTTTTTTTTTTTTTTTTTTTTTTTTTTTTTTTGGAGGCAATGACTATTATGGTTCTCTCATGAAAAATGTTGGGTTATTTGTTTTCTACAATAGGAAATATTGTAAAGTATAACGCAGACCCTCATGTATTGAACTTAATGTCCATCAGCCTTGGCCATGTGAATTAGTGTCTTCATCGTCTGATGAGGACCATGTAGCATGAAATGTCGCGGCACATTTAGCATCAATAACTCAAATGTCTTGGGAGTGATTGTTCGTTCGCCTAGATAATATCATAACCTTTTGATATGTTTTGTTAATGAGTACAGTGTTGCCAGTAAGATGTAGAGCTGTACCGAATGTCATGTTCTTCTACATCTGAAGCTTCTATTGAGGTTTTTGAATGTCGTCATATTTTATGAGATGATGTTTTTTTAGATTTAAAAAAAATCAGGTAGTCTTTTTTTTTTTTTATCCACTTTCTTTAATGACGTCAGTTTCGTCAACATATATACACGTATGTGCAGACAGAAGACGGCTCGCTGTGTTTGTGTTTTAGAGAGAGAAGGTGGACTATTGCACTCCAATGTTTCTGTAAGTTATTAATAATATAACTTGCTGCTTTGTCACCCAAACCTGTGATATTTTTTTTTTTGTAAGCTTAAACTGATCCCACTACTACACAGACACCACTGGAATCTAACTCTGTGAAAACATTGAACTAAGTACAGGGACAGTCTCTCTGGAGCAACTCAGGGTTAAGTACCTTGCTCAGAGGTACAATGGTTTCAGCCTGGTATTGAACTCCCGACCTTCTAGTGTTTTGTTTGGAAGGCGTACCACTAGACCACTACGCCATCACATCCTCATAAATGAATCAACTTTATGATTGAAGCCTCAAACTATTCTGTAAAGCCCTACTGAGATGCCAGTATTACTTTCTATGCATGTGTTTACTAGCCCATATATGCCTTGTTTATAGGTTATGCAAATAATACGCATTTAAATGAGCACTAAACTGCATTCCAGACAACTCGTAGTATCCATGTCATACAGGTGTGGCGAGCAGTTTACAGGCCTGTTTGAACATGCGTTTATCTATTTTGAATGCCAAATTTAAATTGTGTCAATCAGCAGAAAATTAACCAATGAATTAAGATTTAAGTCTTGATAGATATACCACATTTGTGCTGCTTCCTAGTTGTAAGGATTCTAATGCTTTGTCTTGTCATGTCATTGTGGCTTCAATACTTTTCTTCAATTGATAATGAAAGTGATCATTACTGTAGTGTGACGCTTCTGTTTTTTGTTTATTTGTGTCCGTGTTTAGTGGGTTCAGCTGTGTGTGTGAGTGGCCAGGGAGCGTGTCCAACTATCAAACACTGCAACATCAGTGACTGTGAGAACGTAGGACTGTACATTACAGATCACGCACAGGTAAAAAGTCATTTCTTCTCCACAATAGTAACACTAATAGTTTGCCATAAGTGCACAACAATGCCCACATAAATGTTCACGCAGGATTCTGACTCCATGTTTTCTCGTCTGTTCCAGGGCATTTATGAAGACAATGAAATCAGCAACAATGCGCTAGCAGGAATTTGGGTGAAAAACCACGGTAATCCCATCATTAGACGTAACCACATCCACCACGGGCGAGACGTTGGAGTGTTCACCTTCGATCACGGCATGGTGAATACACAGCAGCTACGTCATGTCATACATTTTACTTGAAGAAACATCACAGACCCTCTAAATCCTCTTTCTGTGTTTCAGGGATACTTTGAGAACTGCAACATCCATAGAAACCGCATAGCAGGCTTTGAGGTGAAGGCCTACGCCAACCCAACAGTGGTGCGTTGTGAGATTCATCATGGCCAAACGGGAGGCATCTACGTCCACGAGAAGGGGCGGGGACAGTTTATAGAGAACAAAATCTACGCCAATAACTTCGCTGGTGTGTGGATCACGTCCAACAGCGACCCGACGATACGGTGAGGACAAACACTTCACACTGGACAGCATTTGTAAACCTATAGAGGGACACGGGCTATTTGGCTTCTGGTTGTATGCATCATTAGGATTCAATGGAGACAGCAAAATATGACACGGTCAACACGGCTGATATTATTGTGAATAAACACATGGCTGTGAAGAAAATGTTATGTCTCTGTCTGCATGTGGACGTTTATTCCAAGATTGTGACTGTTTGTTTCCTTTTATATCCAGGGGAAATGCTATATTCAACGGCAACCAAGGAGGGGTGTACATATTTGGAGATGGACGGGGCTTAATAGAGAGTAACGATATCTATGGTAACGCCTTGGCAGGCATCCAGATCCGAACAAACAGCTGCCCCATTGTACGGCACAATAAGATCCACGATGGACAGCATGGGGGCATCTATGTGGTAAATATACTCTTTTCCCAGCAAGTACAGCTCATTTTTCTGGTTTTTAATAAAAACTTCAGAGGTTTGTGACTGCTGATCCTGCCTTGTGTTTCAGCATGAGAAAGGCCAGGGGGTGATCGAGGAGAATGAGGTTTACAGCAACACACTGGCTGGAGTCTGGGTGACCACAGGCAGCACGCCGGTCCTCCGCAAGAACCGCATCCACAGTGGCAAACAGGTAAAATGAACATGGTCAAACATTGGAAATCTATATAAAGTAGAGATACACCGATTACAACTTTCTTGGCCGATTCTTTCTTTCTAAGAACTATATAATTAACAACCTAATTTTTGTACGCTATTTTTATGGAAAGTTAAACATTGACTATTAAGTGTGTGTGTGTGTGTGTGACAGCTGCAGTGAAGTGAGGCACTGCTATAATCTGTCATTTTGATTTGAGTGACTGCAATACTATGCACTTAGTAAGAAATATCAAACTAAAGCTTTTAATTTCTTTACACATTTCTGGTTTTCTTTAGTAATCTTGTTTTGGTACGACACATCATAGGTGTAGTTTGCAGTTGAAGATGCATGTATGTGCACCTTTCCTCAAGCGTTTTGTGTGTGAATGGGAATATTTTGTTAATTGAGTCGTGTAATTGCACAACAGGAGAACAGGTCTGCAGCTGTCTTTAGTTCACTCTGCCTTACTTTACGTTTTATAATTTACTTTCCTGTTCTGGAGAAAAATTAACTTGTATGTTGCCATTTTATCTAACAAATTAGTCTGAACTTCAATATTGTGATCATCTGTCTTTATTAAATTTTTTAGGTTGGCGTATATTTCTATGACAACGGGCACGGTGTGTTGGAAGACAATGACATCTACAATCACATGTACTCTGGTGTACAAATAAGGTAACGATTGCCCTCTTTCAGCAGTTTATTTACTAAACATAGGAAATATGAAACCAGATGATCATACTAAAAGCTTTGGCACGTTATTGATTTTTCTAGTTTTTCGTTTTCCACTCGGTTGTGAATGTATGGAATAATTCTTGTTGAATCTTGACAGGACGGGGAGCAACCCAAAGATCAGGCGCAACAAGATATGGGGAGGCCAGAATGGAGGGATTTTAGTCTACAACTCAGGTCTGTATTTGTTATTCAGCCGCTGGTCTCATATGTAGTGTATGTGTTCTTTGCATGTCTAATCCTGCTGTTTAATACAACAGGTCTGGGATTCATCGAGGACAATGAGATCTTTGACAATGCCATGGCCGGTGTGTGGATCAAGACGGACAGCAACCCCACGCTGAGACGAAATAAGATTCATGACGGCAGAGATGGAGGCATCTGCATCTTCAATGGAGGCAGAGGTACTTAATCACAATCTGTAGCCAGATAATTTAGAAAACATCACACAGCTTTTTAAAATCTTTGGTGTATATACAGTATGTCTTAAACTTGATAACACGATCAACATGCGCTGAACTTCAGTGTTTAGATTTGCTTACTACAATTTACTCCTGTAGATCTACAGCAGTGTTTCTTAAACCTTTTCAGACCATGGATCACTTAGCCAATAAAAAAACAGTCGCGGACCACCTAACTCCCCAAATATCCAAAAACAATAGGCCTGCTTACCACTCCAACAATATATTACAAATGACCGCCTAATAATGAGCTTCATGTGACCTTCTCTGTATCGCTCGTTCACACATTAAATCAACAATACAAATACAACTACGGATTCTACAAGCATTTCTTTCATATGCGATTTAAACAGTAAATGCTGATAGATTTTACACATCATATGAAACGTAGACTACAAGTATTACTGAGTTTATGTCTGAGCGAACAGAGCCGCAACTTACCCACAGCAAGATCGTTTGCTACTGAGAGATACGCAGAATGCAAACTGTGACGGCGCCTTCGACATGTGTTTCTTAAATTCATCACATTATCTCTCAAATAATCCTGAAGGTTTCCCAAAGTAATCCTTGTGTCTACTCTCAATATGTCGCTTGAGTTTGGCGGGTTTCAGGGCCTCGTTTGCCAACGACGCATAGCACAAAACAGTGTGGATTGGGATCCTCTTCATCTCCAGTCAAAAAACAATCCCGATTTGATGTGATAGTTGACGCTCTCCTGGGACTCAGTAACGCACACAATCACTTGTTGTTGCTGCGGCTGAACGACTTGTAGCTACTGAATCACCTGCATCAGCACCTGCATCAGCACCTTCACTGTCGCATCAGATTTTTGATTTAATTTTCTTTTTAACTGACTACTCAAATTAACCGCGCAGATCATATATGACGTAAGATCGTAAAACGAACCTACGTAGCTACGCTACATCTATGCTACACTCTAGTCTATATGGCTCGCTGACATTTATAGTAATAAATAATTATACTGTGTCATTTTAAAGTGAAACTTTTAGCAGCGGATTTTGTTTTTTTAGTTCTCCCCTCTCCTTTTCTCCGCCCTGTCTCTGACTGTCGGTGTGTACGCACATGTGTGTGTGTGTGTGTGTGTGTCGGCAGCGAAGCCCCGCCCTTCGCGAAAACCGAGCAGAGGAGAAACTGCGCAAAGCAAGCAGCTGGAGTCAAATTCAATCACAGAGAGGGCCAACATTAAAAACTGGGACTACGTCGAGGGCCAAACACGGTCCACATTTATTGAACAGGATACACATATTGGATAAAGTCCAAAAAGATATGGAACATATTTAAGTCAACTGCAAACGGATTGCTGAGCAGTTCAATTTTAATTTCTGAGCTGCAAATACGCTCAGTTGATCAGCAGAATGTGCGGTCGGGAACACAGCGGTGGAGATGGTTTGTCAGCGTTTGGAAACACGTAGTGACCAAAGTTTCCTGCTGCATCAGTCTCCCACAGGCAGCTCGGCTTGGAAAGCTCTCACTGCATCATACATGTCCGTGATCACACGGCCCTGAAGCTGCAGGTTTAACAGTGAGATGCTTCGTTATGTCGCACAAACAGGCCAGCTCACATCGTCCCAGAGATCTGTGGTGTGTTTCCCTTTGCTTTCCAAAAACTGGAAGATTTCCTCACGCAACTCGAAAAATCTATTCAGCACTTTCCCTCGACTCAGCCATCACACCGCCATGTTCAGAATGTATCTCCTCAGGAAAATACTTACATTGACTCTTATAAAGTTTCCGGTCTGTGTTACGGTGCTTATTACATGTTCCATCTCCAGAGCTTTACAACACAGCGCTTCCTGGTGTATGATGCGGTGATACACCGTCAGCTCACCTGCACAGTTCTCCCGCTGCATCTTCTCCCGCATCCAAGGCTCCGTCTGTCGTCAGTCCCGTCAGTTTGTCCCGAGGCACTTTCATTTCTCACACATTTAGATACTTCCTCAAATATGTATTTCTCCGTGGTTGTGCCATGCATTGATTTAATTACCTAAGCCGGCGGGCCAGTTATGATACATATGATATTAAAAAATATTTGGCTTTTATGGCTCTCCCAGCCAAAAAGGTTCCCGACCCCTGCTCTAGTCTATACTAGTCATTTTTAAACAGTTTGAGAAACACTTTAAACTTATAATATATTAATTTCAAATGTGACATTTTACCAATATACTCACGGACCACTAACGGTCGCTCACGGACCACCGGTGGTCCGCGGACCACTCTTTGAGAAAGACTGATCTACAGGTTTGAACCATGATTTTTGTTTTTTCTCTTTAGGTCTATTGGAAGAGAACGACATCTTCAGGAATGCTCAGGCTGGTGTGCTGATCAGCACTAACAGTCACCCGATACTCCGCAAGAACCGCATTTTTGACGGCTTCGCTGCAGGTTAGCTTTTTTTCTAAATCCATATGAGCACAAATCTCAGTTTGGTCTTTCCAAATCTTTCCTTTTGGTGCTGATGACAGACTTTTCTTCTTCTCCAGGTATTGAAATAACTAACCACGCTACAGCCACGCTGGAGGGAAACCAGATCTTCAACAATCGCTTTGGAGGCCTGTTTCTGGCCTCGGGAGTCAACGTCACCATGAAAGGTAACGAGCTGCTTTGTGTGCATGAAAGCCTCCGTCTAGTTACAAGCGGTTTGTATCTGCCTTCTGATCGCATGTTTCTGTCCTTCTTCTGTCAGATAATAAGATTCTGAATAACCAGGATGCCATTGAGAAGGCAGTGAGCAGAGGACAGTGCCTCTACAAGATCTCCAGCTACACCAGTTACCCCATGCACGACTTCTACAGGTAAGTGCGTCAGATAAAAGGTTCTGAATAATATTGATAGATTTTTAAATTAATTTGCAACTATTTTGATAATCAACTAATGGTAAAGACATCAACCTGGGCAATAAAGTCATTTTGTAGACCAACCGAAACATTACATTCGTATTGGATTAGTAATTGTCATGGCTTTTGTTTTTATTTCCCCTCATTGTGTTATGTCTATGAATCTGTTTTTTCTTTTATCGCTCCAGATGTCACACCTGTAATACAACAGATAGGAACGCCATCTGTGTAAACTGCATCAAAAAATGCCACCAAGGACACGATGTAGAGTTTATACGGCACGATCGGTAAGACATTTTTGGTTCCTTTGACATTTTCTTCTGACGTCCCAATTATTTTCAATTTTTTGCATTTCATGTTTAAGATTCAATATTGGAAAAACTGGGAATCATATTTTTCAATCTGACAATTAAGCAACTGTAGTTAAATTTTTGTATGTACTTGAGACTCTGGTAATAATCCCTGTTATCACTTCCCCGTTTAGGTTTTTCTGCGACTGCGGAGCAGGAACGTTGTCCAACCCATGCACGCTGGCCGGAGAGCCCACACACGACACAGACACTCTGTATGACTCGGCGCCGCCCATCGAGTCCAACACGCTGCAACACAACTGAAGGCATCCGGTCCAGTTCCACTCTCTCACATAAGCATATAAACACATTACATTGCACACAGCCATGCGCGCATACAGACACACACATACACACACACATGCATATATATATATATACACATGCATATATATATATATGTATGTGTGTGTGTGTATATACATGCATATATATACACACACGCACACATCCACAAGGACCCAGAGAGACTCTGATTGCGGCGCTCTCGGATGGGATCAAGGTGAAAGAGGCTGCAGAGGAAGCAGCTTCCTGCCCGCTGCAGTCAGACGCGCTGCAGTGGAGGCAGACTCCACTAGAGGGAGCAGTGGAGCTAAGGGAAGACTAACAGAGCGGCCACAAGAGATTCCTCACTCGAGTATTTCTTATTGCAGTCTGTAGACAAAGATGAGAAGAGCAGGGCTATGCAGAGGGGCCGTCGGTGGCAGCGGGTGAAGTTCCCACCCGGTGTTAATCCTCGCCTCCCAGCCCACTTCTTCCTCCTCACAAGAACTGCTGTCAAAGAGACTTTCTGCTTCCTCGCAGCTGCCATCCCCATTGGCTGCCTTGGCAGTTGTAACTAGGCAACGGATGGGCAGATGTTGCTCTGTTGTGTGTGTGTGTGTGTGGATAAAGAGCAAGATTGTGTGTGTGTGATGGAGCACTTGGGCTTTTAAAAAAAAAAAAGAAAAAAAAAATTCCGATCAATGGATTTTATTTCAATGCTTTCTCATGTAGTTTTGTATTTTCAAGCAAAAAAGCTGACTGTATTTGAATGTCTTTTATTTTTATTATATATTATAATTATTTTTATTTGGTTAGCATCCCTTCTCCCACCCCAACCGTAAGGCAAAGTGCAGAAACTCAAATGTCCCAGTGGTGAAGTTCTTTCTGTGAAAGAGAATCTCGTTTAAACACTAAAAACCCTCTCCAGTATATTAGCTTAAATGGCAGGTGGAGGGGCTCCACACTTGTATAAAGGTGTGTATGTGAGTGTATAAATGTGTGTTGTGTACAGTGAAAGTTGTGTGTGTGTGTGTGTACATGTTTATAAGTTGATGCAGTCAGTGTTTTGTGGAGAGGGTTTCAAAAGGAGTTTGAGCTCCTTTTGAACTGGAACTGAAGAGTCGATCTGCAGTCGTCCCCGCCCGTCCCTTTCTCTCTCCCCCGTGTATCGTGGTGACTGTGGCTCCTCATGCAGCCTGAATCGTATGCATGTACCATAACATCTAGACTTAATATATTGTGAAGTATTCAATAACCATTATGTAGATGCTAGTTGGAATTCAAAAAGGGGTATACTTTCTTAGAAAGACAAAAAAGAAAACAGGAAACTGGCCATTTCTAAGAAAATAAAACTTTATTAGATCACAGGTGTCTGTCTTTAAATTCCCATCCTGCAGAATTGTCAATAAATGTCTGATTTTATAATGTTTGGGAATGTTGAAAATGGCAGCATCATGTGCTTCCAAAGAAATGTGATGTTCTTAAATTACACTGCCAAATGTAAAAAAAACAAGCATATCCAAGTGTTAATTCTTTATTGAAAAAAAAAAATATACAATGTAAATGCTCTAGTGTGGTTACCTACAGTACATGACCGTTGTTGGTTATGATGAGCCTGAAAATCAAGCTGTTTTTGCAGGAACACAGCGGGACAGGATCTCTGTGATATAAGTGTTGTTTTTGGAGCGAAGCTGTGCCTTCATTTTCATGAGCGCCGCCTTCACCTCTTCTTCACTCATAGTGGCAGTAGAGAGTGACTTCGCCTTCTCCAGGAAGTCCTGAATCAGGCTTTCTCCCACCTGAAAGAAGCAGCACATCAGTAAGATTTATTGTACCAGGATCTTGGTTACATAAAGAAATCCTTATGTATACAATTTATTATACTGTAGCGAGTCAGATGGTTCAGTGTTGCTTTGACGAAACTAACAAAGCTCCATCTAACCAGATGGTAGTGAACTTTTGGTTTAGTGGGTGATATGTGATTGCGCTGAGGTTCATATCTGATAGATTGAGTGTAGGAACGCAGATGATTTGAGGAAGTGAGTGTGATGCTGGTATGTTTGTACATCTCCAAAATGTCAACTTCTTAGAAACCCTGAAAAGAAAAACCACCTTTTCAGCCTCATGACAAAGTATTTTTATATCAGAATGTCATAGTATGGCATTAAAAGTCAGTATAGTAAGTCATTCAACTGAAGTTAGGTTCAGTTCTTATTTCTAATGAGGCCATAATGCATGCCCGTATATGTGGGCTGCGATGATCGCTGGATATTGGGAAAACTGAGCCCTACTTGTTTGTCTGTCCGTCGCCTCTTGGCCTCGGGTTCTTCCTCCTGCTCCGACCTCTCCCCTGCAGGTTCCTGGAACTCCTCCAGTTCCTCCGCCTTTTCCTTAGCCATGGCGACCACCGATGGCGGGAAGCACGCCAACTCGGCAACATGGATTCCAAAACTCTGGTCACACACACCTGAACACAGAGTCAGGGGCTGGGTCAGTCCACCTGCCTTTTCTCTGTACCTTAACACTCCATATCTTATATTTTTCAAAAAGTCCAGAGAAACAATAAAATAGATGTCACCCTGTCAGTTTACATCCATA
Organism: Cottoperca gobio; assembly: GCF_900634415.1. Taxonomy (NCBI): domain Eukaryota; kingdom Metazoa; phylum Chordata; class Actinopteri; order Perciformes; family Bovichtidae; genus Cottoperca; species Cottoperca gobio. The sequence goes on along the minus strand of NC_041373.1, from coordinate 9,975,622 downwards.
GGCTAGGGAAAACGCTTGTATTATTATTATTGCATTACATGTGCCGAGATCTGCACTAATCTAACGACCAACCTGATTTGACTCTGTACAGCATGGTCAGTGTGTTGTGGGAGGTCAGGGCTGTGACGTGCAGGTTGTGGACCGTGGACTGCTGCGCTGCCAGTGCCGTCAGTTCGTGGAAGTGAGTGGCGAACAGACAGAAGCAGCTGATTTTGGAGGCAATGTGTTCGCTGATGGCCCATGCCAGACCGAATCCGTCGTATGTGGACGTGCCTCTTCCCAGCTCGTCGATTATAATGAGAGAGTTCTCTGTGGCCGAGCTGGAGGGGCAAAGCTGGCGATGAGAAAAAAGCTTGTGTATCATCTTCGTAGCTGTAAACAAGCTTGTCTGTTCTTACCGCAGGATGGCAGCCGTCTCCAGCATCTCGGACATAAAGGTGGACACTCCTTTGACCTGGCTATCTCCCGCTCCCACCCTGGCCATGACGCTGTCAATCACGCTAAGCTCTGCCTTCTCGCACGGCACAAAGCAGCCGATCTGAGCCATCAGAGCGATCACACCGACCTGACGAATAAACGTTGACTTGCCGCCCATATTTGGTCCTGTTGACAAAGAGGAGAATAATGTCATGTGTCCTCATTCTCAGAACTGAAGGGGGGAAAAAGCAACTAAACCAAAAAATTAGACGAGGAACTAAATTTGAGATGTTTCCTATTTCCTCAGGCAAATTACAATGTTTACGGATTAAAACAGTGATTCTTCTTTGTTTGTATTTACCGTTGTGTGACTGATTCGATGGAATGGGTGGGAAGAAAACTGAAAACTCTAGAATGCTTTGTGAAAACTGAGAAAGTGAAAGGGATGAACCTACAGAGAATAATCTCCTTAATCTGCAGCTCCTCAGTTTTGCAGAGCTTTATGGGTTTTTTTATTTTTATTTGTTTTTTTAAATATGAGACCATCCCATATTCACACTATTAGCGTTATTATTTTTTCTCAATAGAATTGCTATTAAAGTGTTAAAATATTTCACTTTGGAAGTGTGTCATGTCTTCACACCTGTTATAATGTAGAAGTTCTTCTCTCCCTGGACGAAGGTGATGTCGTTGGGTATGAAGGCGGTGTCCGCGTCAGTCTCCATGCAGGGATGTCTGGCCTGCTGCAGCTCCATACGGCGGCATCCGTCCGCCAACAGCCGGGGCCGAACATACGGCACAGGGGCGGAGACGGACACCACAGCAAAACTCGCCACAGCGTCCAGCTGCGCTATGGCGTCGCTCAGCGTCTGGAGGGGATCCACGTAACCTGGTGGGAGGAAAAAAGTTTAAACACTTGAATTAGCACAGAGACAGGAGACTGCAGCATGTGCAGGCCATAAACATTATTACTGTCTGATTAATGAATACCATCTGACCACAATCTTCTTTAAAAAGTTAACACTACAGTTTGCTGCCCTTTGTAGAAAATGTGAATAAAATTGATTTGTGAAAAGGTCACATGAGACAAATTCCATGCAATTACGAGATTGTAATTTCTTCCGTCTGTCAAATCAATGCCATACTGCTGGGACGCAGTGAGCAGCATGTGATAAAACTCACCTGAGGCGATGTTGATGATCTCCTTGACAATTGCATTCTGGGCCTCCTCGTACTCCTCCCGGTTCTTGGTGTACTCCTCATTTAGAGAGCTCAGCTTACTATAGACACGTGAAAGAGCACATGCGAGACAACAGACAGTCAGCTGACAGGGAGAGCGCTGTTATCCCAGGCGGACATGATGTGTGTGACACAGTGAGACGGACCCGTTTGTGAAGCGCACTCCGTTCTTCTGAACATCCAGCGTGCTGAATTTCTTGTTGTTCCTCAGACTCTTCTCCTCCTTGCAGGTGACTCGCAGGTAAAAACCCAGCATGGCGTTGGACTCCAACTTCACAGTCTTACCAGCGTCCAGACCTGAGACACAAACAACGTCCATGAAATAAATGTCACAATAATATAATAATAGTCACGTGGCGCTAAATCTAACCAACTTGCTTTGTTTTAATTTAGATCAAATGCTCAATATTATTATTATTAATAAAAAGAAGATATTTACTCCCTTGCGGAGTTACGGTGCCCATGTATCTAAACATCAGGGCTAGGGTTGACCACGGAGATTACACACGGAGCCACAAACAGTTTGTTCAGCTTTAACCGGTTGTGTTTCCTCCTACAAGTTACCATTTGCCTGCTAGACAGAAATGTCAATTTGTTCTACACCGTTTCCATCTAAAGTCTGACCTGCACTATAACCAATTTCTGTGGGGGAGGGGGATTCAAACCCTCCCTAATCAAATCACGAGAGCAACGTATCCGCCTCTTCCCAAATCAAGTGGGGAGAATGCGAAAAACATCTGACCTTTGAAAAAAAAAAACCTTCAAAAGCAGAATGTTTCGAAGCAATTGGTACTTTTAAGCGATTTAGAACGGCCTCGATAGCAACGTCACCATTGTTGTTATTACTCCTGCCGCCGCTAACGTTCATAATGTAGCCACTTTTCTAAACAAGGCTGGGCAATCATAACATACTGTGTTATGAAGTCTTTTCTAGAGCTGCAAAAGATTAATCCATTACTTGTCAGCCATTAAATTTGTCGGCAACCATTTTGATTATCGATTAATCAGTTTGAGAAAAGAAAAAAAACGAATTGATTAATCAAAATAATTATAGGCAGAATACTCAACAGTGATTATGTAACCATTGTAGCTCTAGGCGATTTAAAATTGAGATTCTAAAGAAATTTGAATTATATAAACTTGTGAGCCTCTACAGCTCTGAGCAACTCACCAACACAACTTTGCTGGGAGACAAAAAGGAGCCTTTTGTTATTCATATATCATCAAAATGTGTACAATATAGAATCATACATTAAAATTTTAAATAGGGCATTTATTACCCCAGTAAAATGTAACAAAATAAATGTTAGTGTCAGACAAATGTGGGCATGGCTGCAGTAAAAGAGGCTCCCTGATACGTGGGAAGGCTCTGCAGTGACCTCTGGTCAGTGGGAACAAATGCTCTCACAGAGATCCTCCAGGCTGATGTACATACATGCGCTATACTGTACATGCACGCGCTATACTGTACATGCACGCGCTATACTGTACATGCACGCGCTATACTGTACATGCACGCGCTATACTGTACATGCACGCGCTATGCACGCGCTATACTGTACATGCACGCGCTATACTGTACATGCACGCGCTATACTGTACATGCACGCGCTATACTGTACATGCTATACTGCACATGCTATACTGCACATGCTATACTGCACATGCTATACTGCACATACACGTGCTATACTGTACATGCTATACTGCACATGCTATACTGCACATACACGTGCTATACTGTACATGCACGCGCTATACTGTACATGCACGTGCTATACTGCACATGCTATACTGCACATGCTATACTGCACATGCTATACTGCACATGCTATACTGCACATGCTATACTACACGTGCTATACTGTACATGCTATACTGCACATACACGTGCTATACTGTACATGCACGCGCTATACTGTACATGCACATGCTATACTGCACATGCTATACTGCACATGCTATACTGCACATACACGTGCTATACTGTACATGCACGTGCTATACTGCACATGCTATACTGCACATGCTATACTGCACATGCTATACTGCACATGCTATACTGCACATGCTATACTGCACATACACGTGCTATACTGTACATGCACGTGCTATACTGCACGTGCTATACTGCACGTGCTATACTGCACGTGCTATACTGCACGTGCTATACTGCACATGCTATACTGCACATGCTATACTGCACATACACATGCTATACTGTACATGCACGTGCTATACTGCACATGCTATACTGCACATACACGTGCTATACTGTACATACATGTGCTATACTGTACGTTGTTTAAAGTTTTAAATACAGAATAAACTTGTTTTTACAGATATCTGTAAGATAGAGTGTGTGTGTGTGTGTGTGTGTGTGTGTGAGAGAGTACCTAGTTCTCTGGCGGCACTGTTCAGCACTGCCTGCATGCTCTTCTCCAGCGCGTCCATCTTTTCTCTCAGCTCACTCAACACTGGATCGAATGACGCCTTCACCAGGAACTCATGGTGGCCAATCTACACGCAAGAAAAGATACATGTAAACAACGTGTAGAATTAATAAAACGCTAACTTTAAGCAGAGCGATATTCTTACATTGAACATAAAACACTAAAGCAAAGACCTGGTTCATGTCCAGTGTGGTTTCAATCATCTCCTGGTATTTAACAAAGTCAGCGTTCAGATCTCTGAGAGGAGAGAGGAACACCGCCTCCAACAGAACCTCGTAGCGACCTACAAAACACACACGCATCAGAAATAAATAAAAAAGGTAGTATGCACAGCCATGATGTCAGGTGACCAGGTTTTCAGTGAAGAACGAGAAGAGTCTCTCTCGTGGCCTCAGGAACATCAAACTTGTACCGTTATAGTACAAATACAGGATTCTTTTTGCATCATGTTGACAGTAAGATTTGTAGAATTAATGCTGTGAAGGCCAAAAAGGAGGAGTAATACACCGCACCTTCCTAAAAATCTGGCACCAGTGTACAGTACACACACACACACACACACACACACACACACACACACACACACACACTCACACACACACACACACACACACACACACTATCAGCGGTGTGTACCTGAGTATCTCTCCAGGGCTGTGACGAGGGCAGGGACGTGGCTCACAGCCTGGTAGACGCGGTAGCAGTCCTGCAGCGTCGCAGAGTGACGGTGGAACTTCTTGGCCAGGCGGTGAAGATCCGGAAACCGCCGCAGCAAGTCCTCCTGACAAGTCTGCCTGAGCTCAGAGTCACACACGAAGCTCTCTACCAGGTCTAGCCTGTACACACAAAGTCAAATCAAGAGTATCCTCAAAATGTGTCAACATGAATGCAATAAATTTCCAGAGCCAATTTCACAGCAATTTATCCAATAGACATAGTCATGGTATAACACACACAATTCATTACAGTACACAATGTTGTGTAGAAATTATCGACGTCCAAATCACGCGTTTTGATCCAGATCCAAGTCCTTTAATACAGAGTCCCATCTTTACAGTGATTAAATATGCATCTGACACATTGAAATAACTGAAGCTTGCTAAATCTGACTTTATATTTCACGAGCTTCTTGATCCAAATACAAAAAAAAAGGTCCTGGTTCAAAAATAAAGTGTAATAATGTATAAACTTAAATTATTCAAAAGATAAGAGTGAAAGTTTAACTGGGAGAATGTGCCTCCTGAAACTGACACAGAATCTGATCGGCCTCGTTTGATCGATACTAATCCATTAAAATAAGCCTCTGGACATCCAGAATTATTTGAACTTGACATTTTGTTCCCATTAATGGATTACCTTTCCTCTATTTTGGTTTTGTCCATGAGTGGTTGTTTGATCCACTGGTTAACCAGCCGCTGACCCTGCGGCGTACGGCACTTGTTCAACAGACCGGCCAATGAATGAGCTCCACTGGTGTCATCAGGTGATCCCTGGGAGGATACAAGATCCATTAATATCTTAGAATGATACACATTTCCCATGGCTTCTGTAACACGCTAAAGCCTGGGAATTAAAAAACACTCGATTAATAGAATAGATTAGCACAGCGAAATATATCTAGGACATGTACGAAAGAGATCACATGACATGCTCCAGCAGCTGCAAAACAAAAAGGCTCAGTGCACACTATCCTGGATAGGGTTTGTGTCCTGACTAAGTTTTAATTATTACAACTTTGTTTCTGAGAAATCCTGTTCTGTCCACCAGTTCTGGACTTTCTGCCCACCAGTTTTGGACGTTCTGCCCACCAGTTTTGGACGTTCTGCCCACCAGTTTTGGACGTGTCTAAATCACTACAATACCCATGAGCGTCGGCCTGTTGCTTTGGAGTAGAAACCAATCATAGGCGCGATGCTTGAACTTGTGAACAAAACGTGACACCATAGATGCTAAATTCATTCAAAATGACCCAGAATCTAAAAAGCTAAATTGATTTAAGCTGCCACACAGTTGTCTAATGTGTTTTTGTTTTACTTCAACTGTATCGACAGGTTTCAGACATTTAAAAACCTGGACAATCTAAACTACATGCATGACTAGTAAGAGAGAGAATGTTTCTTTTGTGATTTGGGTGAACTGAACTTTTTAGTTTTTTACTTTACTTTTTAACTACTCTGGTTAATTGGGGGTAAAATGTAAGTTTCTATGACCTGGTCCCCGTCACTGACCTGGAAGAGGTTAAGAGCCCTCACGGCAGCGTTGTCTAGCCTCATGTACTGACCCAGGTCCAGAGCAGTCAGACTGAAAGAGTTGAAGTGGGACTCATCAGAGAGCAGTTCAAGGAAACGCACCACTGCGGCCAAGCACGACATAGCCACCTGTGAATGAAAGCACACGCAGATCACAATTTAAAAGACAGGACACTTAGTCCACGGCTGCGCGGCGACGTCCGGGTGAAGGGTGCTGGAAAGCTCCAGCCAGAACCGCCAGCCACCTTCACCGGGCCTTTCCAAAACGACCACACGGGGGAAAAAAAAAAAATATTGGATATTTATGGTTAAAAATGTACAAAAGATATACATGCGCCTCCTTGGAAAAACATCTTAGCATCGTTATGTTGTTCTTGATGGTATCATGTGACAGAATCTATAGTGATTTATGTGAAGTTGTTGTTTACTCTCAAGTGTCAGACAGCTCTTTCTTTTTGCTCACCTGTTTGTCCAGCTCAGGCAGCGTGTTGCTCGCCACAGTCTCTCCTTTCTTGGCCCTCAGCAGCCTGTTGAGATCCTGGACCATGTCCTTGCTACTAAACTCTGCTCTCTTCCTTTCAGAGACCAGTACGCCGCCACGCTCTACCACCTACACAAACACATAATAACGTCTTTACACCATAATCGCACAAAGTATTCACACCTTACTTGCACCTATACTGTTTGTGGGCGTTAGTAAATGTATACATTGGCGGGGTGTGAAAATTAAACACTTCTCAGACTCGCACGATCCCTGCAATTTATCATCAGATATTTTTATTTAAATGTAAACGCTTTTAAAGCAACATTTTAATTAATTTAGGAAGTAATATTGTATTATTAACAGGCCTGAAACTATTAGTCTATTAGTTTGATGTGACAGAAAGTTGCTTGTTTGTGTTGCTTTGGGGATATATTGAACATACAGTTCCACACAAGTTCTTTCAGATGGAGCGCAGATCTTTTTGTCACTGCTACATACCTCCCGTAGTTTATTGCCGTCGGTGTTGCCTTCACCATGGGCCAAGAGACACTCTTTGGGGCTGATTTGGACAAGAAGGGACTCCAGGTTGGAGAAGATCTCGTTGTCCGGAAACTCACACACCCCCATCGTCCTCTGGGCGGCGTCCACATAGCCGACCCCGACCACTCGCTGTCCATCAGCTCCTGTAGCAAACCGCACGGCTACAACTCCCGCACAACCCACTGCACCGGTTCCACTACCAAACAGAATCTCCTCAAACTGAGTCAAGTTTCCTGGAGAGGCCTGAGAGCGGAGGAAATGGGCAAGATGGGCGACAGGCAAGAAACAGTAAGACAGAGAAATAAAAACATTGTTTTATTCGTTTGTCTAAACCTGCAATGACTTAACATTATCGTCCATTTGGAGTCGTGTTTCTGGCCACCTGATGAATCCAAATCCAACCTTCCCTCTCTTTTAACTGTCTCTACCAACAGTGTTCACCAGCTGAACAATGAGCTGAAACGCATGATAAAGCTTTGTAAGGTGTAAGGTGCAGAGTAAGGTGCTAACGCTCTGCGTAGATTCATCCTTAAGAGCGGCCTCTTTCACATCGATAGTGTTATAACAATGGCCTATTTTGAGGGAACTGAACACAGCGCTTTTTAAAAATGTTCAAGATCTGCAAATCCTTTGTTTTAAGATGTTTTTATGCCAGTCTTTTAACATGTTGGTACTGTAGTAAGTAACCCTTTGATTACCCTTTGGTTCTTGTTGATCTAGACATAAATCAAATCAATTCAAAATCAGACACTTTTTGCATACATTTGACCACACTGTGATACAATCGCATCACCCAACCATAGGTAAAAATGTATGTATACAGTGCAGACTACAGAGGGCAACATCATCAAGTGCTAACTAAGGCATGCAACACAAAAGCATTATATACACAGTACAGGGCCTCTACAAACAACACATAAATCATGATGAATTAGTGGCACAATTAAAGTAGGACAACAACATAGCTCATCTAAATTTAAAAACAGCAAAGTAACAGGATCCAGAAGAGTAGCCTGTCTGGTCTGTATAACTAAAGAAGACAAATCCCATTCGGTCTCAAGGCACCTACCCTCTTCATCGGGACCATCAATCTCTACCGAAACAGATTCAAACACTCATTACCCTCCTAAACGCAGGAAAAAGGAGGCAGTTTGCGCATCAGGAATATTAAAACTATCTGTAGGATGATGTTCATGTTGATCTCTGGAGGACTGTTCACGTATTTTGATTATAACGCTATGCTGATCATACTTTTATGTAGGGGATGACAGGATATAGTCATGTATTGTTCTGATTGCTGTTCCGACTATTATGCTGTTTGTTTTATGTTGCACTCGATGCTGCAAAACCAATAGCACTTCGAGGACAAAGTTGGAAATGGTAGATGGGTCACACTATCACTTCTCGGTAGTCAACACACTACCTTGTACTCAATCTTCCAGTCGTGCTCTTTGCTGCTCTTGCTGTGGTTCTTGTACACTTCCACTCTGTACTGCCTCACCAGCAGCAAGTCTTTCACAAAGGCCTCAAAGTTCAGCTTGCTCAGGACCACGCTCTCCAGCTTGCGACTCCCTGTAGACAAACACGCCCACATTAGTATTAAAAACAACCTGTTCGACTCCTGTCATGCAACGCTCCCTATAAAGCAACATACAGTTAGCAGGAGTGCGGCTGATGGATGCATTTGCAAGTAAGCTAGCTTAGCTTGCAGCTACATCTAAGCCTCCATATGCATCAACACGTAGCTGAATTAGCTTTCAGCCTGCCGCCAGTTTGCAAGCTTCAGTGACGTGGTTAGCTAAGCTATAGAGGCCAGGTTACCTGAGCCCAAAAATTTGATGACCCCATTAGTCTTGAAAACTTCCTTCGCCGCGAATATGGCGTCTTTTCCGTGGACAGTGTAGAAGTCATTGCGGTCAAATATTCTGAAAGTAGTTTCCGGTTTTTCTGGCATGGAGAAAATAAAGCTCAGAAAGCCATGCTCGGCTGCACTATCCATAGACAGGTTGTGTTTCGGCTGCACCGCCATGCTGGAATCTCCCGCCACTGCTGTGACCAAACCGGAATCTACGTTCGTCTTCTTTTTTTTCTCTTCTTCTTCTTCTTGTTTATTTGCGGGTCATAAATCAACGTAAACGGTGCCTACCGCCTCCTACTGTATCGGAGAGTGTTGAATAATGATGGGTGAAACTTTTTGTTTATTAGCATTCGTCAAAACTGTTTTCCGGTGGATTAACACCAATGATACTGTTAACACTTGCAGCCTTAAATTAATAAATAACCACGACAGGTAATAAGTGGTTAATATTCCCATCAAACAATATAAAAAATAAACATCAATTAATGTTACTTTCTTATTAGATTTTGCAACAAAATTTAGTTTTTCGATGATGTAGGCACAAAATGACATATACATACAAAGTATGCTTTGAAATGTACAACAATATATGTTCAGTAAGTTAAAATGTGAAATGTGTATATTGTATTTTTTTAAGTCTTAGGTAATGCTAGGCAGATTGGGTTTCATAATTATGTGATTGTTTGGTATTGTATATTTTCAAGACAGAAAAAATAATAAAATTATTCAGCTGTTGGGAAAGTCCTAGCAGACCCAAAGGCAAGAATTGTTTCTTCTTTTTTCAAGGAAGTTTCCAAGAAACTGCATGACTAATGTCATCAGCAACAGTCCATGTAATGTGAAGAGATCACACGTTCTTCTTTCATTGTCATTTCAGAGGACATATTGGTTACTAGGGGTGTGATTCTTTGGGTATCTCACAATATAGATTTCGATTCTTGGGGTCATGATTAAATTTGAAATCGATTCTCGATTCAGTACAATTTCAGTATCTATTACAGTCCTCTGTGCACTAATAAAGGCGGCATGGCAAATTACGGCATGACAGTAGAGTGAAGTGTGTATAAGATTATAGAGTTTTTATATTTGAAAAAGTGATATTAAAATATTGCAATAATGTAAACACACAAAGGCAAATGTTTATTAATGCTAAATTCACAGAAATAAAAACTTTGTACTAAAAGGTTTTTTATTATTTCTCAATTCTTAGTGACAACAGGTTCAAGTTATACAAAGAATGAAAAATTCTGCCTGTTACATAAATAAAATTGGTTAGCTGCCTTTTTATTTGTCAGAAACGTAACAATTTCAAAAATAAAATGCACATCTGAACCGATTCAGGTTTTTAGAAGATAAGAATCTCGATTATTACATGAATCAATTTATTTTCCCCCACACACCTATACGGTTACTGCGTATCATTTCATTCCACCAATATGTTGGAAAAGTAAACAATGAATGTCCTTTCCCAACCATCTGAACTCACCAAATGTCCCCTTTGGGGATCAAAGGCGTATTCTAGCATAATAAATAAATAATTTGATTTCAAGTCAATATTACAGGCTGTACTTTGCAGTGCACTATTCTCTTTTACAGACTTCAAGCTTGTCAGGAATTGCATAATTCACAAAAATGCAAAAATTATAGAACCAGAACTATCTGCAGGGCTAGATACAACTAAGGATAAGAAGGAAAAATGTCAACAAAAACAAACATAGATGACACCCTACCATACACTGAGTAAGGGGCATCATTTTGCCAAAGTTTCTTCTTCCAAATATAATTAATATTTAACATGTGGAACAAACTGACAGAGTCAATAAAAAAAAGTAGTGATCACACACCACATGCAGGAGGACAGCAACTCTGAGCCATCACGCACGTTATGGAGCTCAGGGTGTCATGAGCCCATCAGCACAATTGTTTGCTGTGAGGACTCGATTCTCCTCAGTTAATAGCAGCTAACACAGCAACACCGACAATTCGTTTCAGATTTATTCCGCCACCATTTCATCCTCCTCCATCCTGCCTTTATTTACAATGACTTTTTAGTCACGCTAGTGGTTGTTTATCGGCCTGTCAGTCGGTCCACTACTTTAGACTAGACTGAAATATTGATTGGATGGATTGCCATGAAATTTTGTTTATTCATGGTCTCGAGGGGATGACTCTATGTTCCCAGCGTGGTATGTTCCCCAGATCAATATCCTCTTATTTTGACACATCAACGACACCTTTCAAAGGGTTTTATTGTTCTCAGTGAATCTTTTCCCCATGGTCAAATGTTCAATAAACTTTCCCCCTGGGTCAACATGTTGATATCACCCACCTTTATCTTATAGTCGAATGATGTTATACTACTTGAAAGCTACGCCCTCTAATTTTTCAGCATGTCATTTTTCTTGACATTAGACATTGATATCTCCACAGTGGCTGAATTTATTTTTACTAGTCAAACTGCAATCGAAACATCCATCTCCCTTCACTTCTAGTTCCTGCCACTTTGGATTTAGTCCAATAATTAAACTAATATAACATTACACGGACTACAGCCCCGGTTAACATTAGTGCCCCAGTAAACACAGATGATCAGCCCCACGTGAAGAGTTGTCTAACCGGCTCTCAGTGTCACAGTCTGGTTGCACTTTGGATTTCTGTTTTATTTTGAAATATTCACTCCCCTTTGTGTCATGTCTAGTTGTACTTCCTGTCTGTGGGTTTTCCCTCCCTTCCTGATTGTTAATGTGTTCCTCTTGTGTCTATTTACCCTGGCCTTGTGTCTTTGCCTTTCTCCCCCAGCTGTGTCTTGTTCCCTCGTTTGGTGTCTGTGTATATATCCCTGTCTGCCCACGTGTTTGTTACCTGACTGTTGCCTGCTCTGCATGCTCTACCTGCTGTGTCTACCTCGTGCCTACCCCGTGTCTATGTTCAGTCTTATTTTGTTACTTTGTATTATTGATTCAGCTTTGTTTTATTAAAAGCTTGCTTTTGGTTATATCTTCGTCTGGTCTTCTGCATTTGGATCCTCCCCCATCCAGAACCGCGACAGAACGATCCGACCATAGTATGGACCCAGCAAATATTTTGGGTAGTGAACACTCTCATTTGTCTACATGAGGAGCCCCCTGTTTGTCGCTTCAAGAGGCGGCTTGAAGACCTCCGCAGACTCCGTTCCTGCTGCCGGACCTCCGCAGACCTCCGTTCCTGCTGCCGGACCTCCGCAGACTCCCGCTCCTGCTACCGGACCGCTGCAGACAGCCGCCCCAGCTGCCTCTCGAAACCCCAGCTGTTCCTCGGCCGACTCTCGAGACCCCAGCCCCTGTGCCCCCCTCGACTCTCGGGACCCCAGCCCCTGTGCCCCCCTCGACTCTCGAGACCCCAGCCCCTGTGCCCCTTCAACTCTCGAGACCCCCTGTGTCCCCCTCGACTCTCGAGACCCCAGTCCCTGCGCTCTCCTCGCCTCTCGTGACCCCAGTCCCTGCGACACCAGTCCCTGCGCTCTCCTCGCCTCTCGTGACCCCAGTCCCTGCGCTCTCCTCGCCTCTCGTGACCTCAGTCCCTGCGCTCTCCTCGCCTCTCGTGACCTCAGTCCCTGCGCTCTCCTCGCATCTCGTGACCCCAGTCCCTGAGCTCTCCTTGCTTCTCGAGACCCCAGTTCCCGGGTTCCCCTGGACTCCAGAAACCCCAGTGACTCCGGGTCAGCCTCCAGAGCGGTGTCGTGGAAGAAATATGTTCTCTGGGCCAGGGGTGAGAAACAAGATCTCCTCCTACGATCACTTTCTTAAAACTATTGTATTTCTGGTCTTATTTAATCTTAGCGTAATAAATGAACAAGAAAATAAGTCACTGGAGAGGTCTTTAAAGTCTTGATACGAATGGAGTTTATTTTACACATAAGTATAAAGCAAACTCTTGAATACATTCTCCGGAGAAAAGCACTGGGTTCCAAACACTTATGTCCCAGTTTATATACAATTGAAACTATAAATCAAAAAGAGGCCCTGTATGTCACATTCCTCTGACTTGGTTTGGGATGACATCTGCTCGTTCATGAGCCTTACACGTGTTTATTACACTGGCGGGGGGCTAAATAGCCCACCTGATACTTTTCCATCAGATTGACCTCTTCTTGCTCTCCCCCTCCCTCAGGAAACTGTAATACCTAATCCTCCCTCTAGGATACACTTATAGATGGAATACAGCCTATAATAACATACATTTGATTATCATACGTCATTATGAGTTTACAAAATCATTATTATAGGTATTGATACAAAAATACTTTGCTTAAATAACATGCATGCCACTACAGCGGCTCCGCCCGCATCCAGAGCAACCTCGGCTGCCTCCAGGGCAATCCTGCCCGCTTCGCCGGCCCCCAGCCCCGTCTCGCTGGCCTCCCCGGACTTCCTGCCCCGGGCCAGTTTTGTTCTCTGGCCTCGTTTGCCCCGTAAATCCCTCCTTCAGATCCCCTCCACCCACCCTGCTTGTTTTTTTTTTTTACATTTTGGGACGTCTGGGATCCGTTCCTTGAGAGGGGGGTTCTGTCACAGTCTGGTTGCGCGTTGGTTTCCTGTTTTATTTTGAAATGTTCACTCCCCCTTGTGTCATGTCGAGTTGTACTTCCTGTCTGTGTGTTTTCCCTCACTTCCTGATTGTTAATGTGTTTCTCCTGTGTCTATTTACCCTGGCCTTGTGTCTATTTGTCCTGGCCTTGTGTCATTGCCTTTCTCCATCAGCTGTGTCTTTTGCCCTCGTTTGGTGTCTGTGTATATATCCCTGTCTGCCCCAGTGTGCCTTGTCGGATCGTTATTCATGTTACCTGAATGTTGCCTGCTCTGCCTGCTGTGCCTACCCCGTGCCTACTCCGTGCCTATGTTCAGTCTTATTTTGTTACTTTGTATTATTGATTCAGCTTTGTTTTATTAAAAGCTCGCTTTTGGTTTGTCTTCATCTGTTTTCTGCACTTGGGTCCTCCCCTCCCCTTTAGTCAAATTTTGATATTTTTGGCCACTGACTGACTGAGAGGCATTACACAGGAGTAAATGCAATGCACAATATAAAGAATAAATTAGACTACAATAAATATGCCAAACTACTACAACTAAAATACGAACATTAGCGATTGTATGGACCCAGTTTAGAGGTGAAATACTGCCCCCTATTTCTTTGGAGCCAGTAGCTCGGAATTACACATTGAACCAAATGACATAAAAACATAATTTGTCCACGCTCAAATAATAAGTCAGTACTTTTACTATGACATATGGTCCTTAAAATATTTTTGCACATCAGTCTTGACCACTTTGTTAATGCAAATATTCTCAATGTCTTCTTTTGAATGAAGGTTAATTATTGAAACCCATAGTTGTTATCAAACTCTTTCACATTCTTCATGTAGTTTACTGGCATAAAATGAAATAAATATTTTTGATAATCCTTTAAATGTTTAAATCATTAATGAAGCAAAATATTATTCTGGCTTTTCCAAATTGAGGATTTTCATTGTATCTTTGGGGTTTGAACTGTACAGTAGGTCGGACAAAATAATAAAATGTTCACCTTGTGATGGACTTTTGTCACAATATAAACAAATAATTAAACGTTAAAAAAAGCATCTTGATCAATAATGTAAACAGTGGTTAGCCCTGATAGACTATGAAAATATTAAATAGCCACCATAATGGAAATAACCTGCACAGCTGTAAATTAAAAGTAAGAATAGTATTTGTAAATGTGTACTTTCAGACCATATTGATCAATTATTTGTTTTTATTCCTGTATTTAGTACTGCAGATCTGCCTTGTGCTGTTCATTTATTGATTGTGGCTTATCAATGTATTTGATGTGGATATACACACAGCTGTAAGATTACATTTCTGTTAGTTCAACCAAAAATAAACATAATTGCCCTAACTTCCAAATCAAGGCTGAGCTCCACGTGAAGTCATGAGCCTGCTGTCAGAGAGAGGTCTGTCTGGTTTCTATTAAAGAAACATAATCATAACTAATGAATGGAATGATGATGTGTCAAGTGATGAACAAAAGTCGGCTGCGTGCCCTATGAGCGGGGGGGGGGGGGATGCACTGTGATGACATTCAATCTGCTGACGAAATTAAATGTTTTGACGTAGGCGGCACCTTGACGGTGCGCACGAGGCACCGGCTTTAGGCTTTATAAGCACGATGAGAACCGGGAACAGGAGTAGTTTACCAGAACTGCAGGGTATCTCAGCCTCCAGGACTCCTCGCAGCTCTACTTCTTCTTCCAAAGTAAAGAGACAAAAAACTTCAACATGAACGGCCACTGCAACGTTAAGGTCAATGACACCGTGGAGGAGTTCCACTGCAACAACAGCTTCAGCGACCTCATCATAGACACCAAGAAGTCCGTCGTGCACCGCAAGCACGAGACGTCCCGCAAAAAGGACGAGGACAATTCCCGCTTACCTGCTCTCGAGGTCGCCTACACCAGCATCCTCCGCGAACTCGGGGAAGACACGGACCGGCAGGGACTGCTGCGCACGCCGCTGCGAGCCGCCAAGGCCATGCAGTTCCTGACCAAGGGCTACCACGAGACCATCGAAGGTAAGTCAACAGGTTCATCTCTGTGCTGGGCTTTTGTCTGGAGGATGCACACATGCTATTATAAGACAGTCACTCATGTAATATGGTGTCTCTTTTATATTATTAACGCGAAAAATACGCTGAGTGACTGGGAAAATAGAAACCTCTTCGCACTGTTGTACAGTTTTGTTGATTCAACCTTTAATAGCTGTAGTTTGTGATGTTGACATTTGCATTGGATTATAATATACTGTAAAGTGTTTATAATAGTTGTGCTGCTCCTGGAAGTAGCCTATATGAACAGCTTTATATTATCTAGGGTTTAGGAGTTTTTCTTTACGGCAGAAACGTCAAATGTTATTGTGATTGGATGTGTATTTTTTTTGTCTTATGATAGTAGGCCTACATTATATTAAATATATTTGGACTTGATGGATTTTCTATTTTCTAACATTTTCCAAGTGAATCATTTAAGTGGATATTTCTTAAAGTGTGTGTGTTTGTGTCCCCAGACGTCTTAAACAATGCCATATTTGATGAAGACCACGATGAGATGGTGATTGTGAAGAACATAGACGTGTTTTCACTGTGTGAACATCACCTGGTGCCATTTTTTGGCAAGGTAAGACAAAGCACCTGGAGTGTTTGTGGGTTAAAAGCTAACTTTGAATCATCATTAAATTGTTTGCATGTTTCTAAGCATTGTTCAGCATTTTAATTGCAAATATTTAACATCCTTGCTCTGATTATGTGACCTCTGTTCTCACTGTCTGTTATCTCTGTCCAGGTTCACATCGGGTATATTCCGAACAAAAAAGTGGTGGGACTGAGCAAGCTGGCAAGGTAACACACACATCCTACCCTCCTGCTGCCACTGTGGCTGTATGATTCTGGTGTTAGTGCCGGGTGGCTGCGTTCTTCTGTTATTTTATCGCATTGACCTGGAGGATTAAGTCTAAGCCCAGTGGCCATCATCCATGCCCCTCATCAAGCACAAGTCTGAACTCTATCCGCTCTCGAGCCAGAGAAAATCCCTTCAGACCTGTGGGAATCACCAGTTATTATCACAGCATTTGTCGGTCTCCTTCTTTCTCCCTTTCCTAAAATATCACACCATCTCTGAATATACAAACCCAGAATAACAGTAACAGAGTCAGTGGGTTTCTTTTTAGACTAGCATGCTGTTGTTGAATCTTGTGCGACAGATTTGGAGAGTTCTGTTTGGTGAATCATTCACAGATGTAGGGCCTGTACAGTTGGAAGGCCAGAGTAGAGGCTGGGGGGGGGGGGGGGGTCATGGACTGATGCCACTCTGTGTTTATCAAAAGAGTAATCATTATTACGCCTGATCTTTATCGGTCCTCTTCACTTTGCTTGTGCTCTGGTTTCTGCAGAATTGTGGAGATCTACAGTCGGAGGCTTCAAGGTAAGCACCCAAAGAAATTATGCAATATTAATAGGATTTGCATATAATCAGTGATTTTCCTCTAGTTTACCCAAGAATTTGAATGCAATAACTGGTATCGTGTTCACATATGTCCCATTGTGTTGTTTCGTTCAGTTCAAGAGCGTCTGACTAAGCAGATTGCCGTTGGAATATCAGATGCTCTGCACCCGAAAGGTGTAGCTGTGGTTATTGAAGCAGCGTAAGTACACACACGACTTCCATTATTATCTGCATGAGTTAAAGCTGCCCTACTACCTTCCTGGCAAAATGTTTCATAGTGATGGGTATATGCCAGACCTGGAAATCATAAACAACCGATCCCCTATATACACGTTATTTAGGTCAAAGACTTTCCTCAAAGCATGTCAAAGGCTGCAAATCTGATTATTCCATGTGTGTTTGCGTGTGTTTGCAGGCACATGTGTATGGTCATGCGTGGTGTGCAGAAGATGAACAGCCGCACAGTGACTAGCACCATGTTGGGAGTTTACCTGGAGGACCCCAAAACCCGGGAGGAGTTCCTGACTCTTTCACAGAACGCCTAACAAAAGTCATTTACTCCAGGTCCTCTGTAGCACACGGAAAGCTCTAGCCTGCGTATCCGTATCTGCGTATCCTCTGACTTTTAAGGAAACATATAATCCAATAGCAGGAAACATAAAGCTGCGGTTTAATGCAGGATCCTAGCCAACTCTGGAGCTCATCTCAATACACCAACGCCTGATAGATTTCAGTCCTGCTGCAGAAATCCATCACTGTGAACATCATAGGAAATATAAGACTCACATTCTTGGTGCCTTTGGTAGATATTTTACAGTCTTACATGGCAATATTGTTGTTATAAAGTATAAAACCTGTTGTTGTAACATGTCAATACTTAACCTTTTTTTTTTATAAATTGGAAGTATCATTGATGCTTTATTATCATATTTAGAATCCACTTATTTAATGAACTATGTGTCATTTATAGATCCATTTATAAGGTCTTTGTAATATATGACATTTCTAAGATACAAATTATTATATCTGCAGTACAAAGTGCAGAATAAAGGATGTATTGCTATTAGTTTTATCAATGACAACTGTTGCATGTATTTTGATGAATCTTTGCTTAAATAAAATGATGGAAATTATGAAAGTTGTTTTTACCGTCCTGTCCACGAGGAAATAAGAGATGATGTACTTTTTTAGTCAAATTACCTCCATTTACATTGACTTCATTTGGCTGGAGTTTCATGAAGAGAACATTTGTTTGTAGCGGATTTTATTTGCCAAGCTTTTGAGAGAAGGCAGAATATTTAGTTTAAGACAGAGCAGTAAAATAACCAAATCATTTTATAATATAATGAAATGCTTGACCAGTCTTGAAAACCCACTTGGGCACTTTGTGTGCATGACAGGAAAATAAAGAAAATCAATGTTAGCTAATTAGCACTAAACACAAAGTATGCTGGTATTATAGACTAAATCTGCATAATTAGTACAAACTGTCATTGATTTCTTGCACAAAAACTGCAGAAACAGTATACAGTACATGTTACTATTAATATGTAGTATAGACTTGGGACACGGCTAAGTTTATCTTCAACATCATCTTTGCCTCGGTATCGACATCATACAAATGACACGAGCATTGAGGGCTCTGGCATTGGCTGTGTAACAGCAATAAACTGGGTTACTGATGTCCCTGAATGCACCACAATGCAGAAACAAACGGGAGCAAAAGGGCAATGATATGACAAGCAAACTAGAGGATCCATAATTATGTAACCAGTTATAGTCACTTGTTTTTTTAAGGTTAGATCACTTACTTAGGAAGGGTAATCTGACTCATATGCTATATCCCAACATTACTTACTGTATATTACGTGCGTTAGCTGCAGACTGATGCTGCTTTGTGCTGTGACACAACAGCATAAATCAATAATGAGACATTAAAACAACTGTGTGCGCCAAAGGCCTGAGGGAGAGCAGGGCCTTTAAATATCAAAGGAGGAGCCTGTTGTCAGACAACCTGTAAACTATAACCTTTATCTCTGACAGCTATGGAGGAGGGGGAGGGGAGTCTCACCTGACAGTGCAGCCTGCAGTTTCTAAATATGATTATGTAAGAGTAAACCGATTATTACAGGCATACAGGGCAAATATGGGTATGTTGTGCGTAAGCGGCTAAAATTGTACCATTTATGGAGTCATGCAGAGGTATAAAAATAATCCTGTCCTTAATATTGAATGGTTTAATTCAAACAAAAATGCAACACTTTATATATTACATACAGATATCAACTTTTTTTTTTTTTTTTTTTTTTTTTTTTAAAGCAAAGAATCGAAGCGTTTAAAATATACAAAATTAAATCTAGAAGCCTCGACTTCAGAAACAGGTGATGACCGGTGGTGTATTTGGATACAACGGTGCTTCCCTGTGTACGGCCACTGTAATAGTTCCAGTGGCATTATATGATATTCTGTAATAAGAGGGTTAAAGCCAGCTCCAAATCTCTCTCCTTCACAAGAAGTGGTAAAAATAACACAAAAGAGTTATAGTTGTATGGTGAGCAGGACACTGTGGAAACATACTGAAAATGTGACACGTTGACAAACATACACATCAGTCTCATCCTCACATCTGTTATTCACTCGTAGGAACTTTTCTCGGATCGGCACGCTGTCACACGGATGTCTGTTTGTAGTTCTTGGTGTCCAAAACTTTCTTTCCACACATTGCACAGATTCCTAGAGAGACAAAATAAAAAGAGAAAAGTAAAAATAAAAACAATATCATTATAAAAAGAAAGGCAATATGAGGAGAAGGTGGTGCACTTGTATTATGTAACATGTAAACTACTATATCGATGCATTTCCTAGTTTATCCTTTACTAACTTCCGATCAAAATATGTTATCAGGTCCCTTTTTAAATACAAGCTACAGTTGTTGTATTTATTAGGTAGGTAATTCATTTCAGCACAGTATAAAAATCAAGTATTATATTACACAATATTGTCCACTGATGTTTAAGACTTCATCAACATATAGAACACATGTTTTTTGTGCAGATAGTGTAGCTTCAGTGACATATTCTCTTTCCAGAAACAGTGGCCCAGTTAATCTGGATAATTTACTTCCCTGTCAACAATTTTCATTGGAACGACTTTCAACGGAAGAAATACTACCTGATCACTGGTGATGCGAGTGGATTTTACAGGGGACAGTGACAGAGACAAATATTTAAAAACCTGTCCAAATAAACCCAAAACTATCTGCATTGCTACATAGTGAGTAGACATGGTCTCTTTAGAGGAGATGATACAGATATGTTCGGACTCTAAATTGTTATTCTCAGTGAAGAAACTGTTTTTTTTTGTTTTTTTTCCTCTCAGTATGAAGTCCAGTGTGAATGAGTTTATTATACCTTTCTTGTACGCACAGCCCTGACAGTAGTGTGATCCAGACTGATGAACTGAGCTTCTGCAGATCCTGCAGGTGGCAAAGCCTGTCTTGCTGTATGGGTCAAACCTGAGAGGGAGATGCAATACAGATACATAACTAGAGATGCACCAATATATTTTTTTAGCCATAAACCATAGCACTGGTTTAGGGAACAAATTAACTTGATAAATGTTTATGTGAAACAATCAGAGTGAATAGATAAAAACTACTTTTGTTTGACTTCTTGTAAATAAAAACAGAAAATGATGGAAGTCTGGCTCTAGTGAGATACTCACCTAGCTTTCTTCAAAGTCAGGATCTTGTTTTCATTCAGCTTACGCCCACCACCCTCTGAGTGATAGAAGCAGAAGGAATTAAATTAAACATCATCATCCAACATTAAATTGTTGTATTTGACAATAAAAATAAAAATAATAAAACCACAAATAGCTAAATATGTCTGATTTAACAAACCAGAGGGGTAAAGCTTGTTATAATGTGCTTAAGTCACAGCCGACATGGTAACCTAAATATGTCTGCCTTGAAAAGATGGTTTCTCAGTCGATTCCAACCTGATTTATAATATGTAGGCTTTGTCACTCCGCCATTGTGTGTTTGTTTGTGTCCCTAATGTGGCCATACATATGAACTATGAACAGTAGAAATAGTTACCGACAAATTCACATTTTCACTGAACCTGTGTTCTCAGTTACCTGTTGTATTCCGTGCCCCATCCTTCCAGGTGTCAGGTGTGATAACTTTACCGAGCTTCTTCTCACCTGAAACAATAAGTAACACGCAATTTGTAGAGAAAATAACATACTTGGTTGCTTTGTTTAAACCGCTTAAGTCCGTGTTCATAAACCAATACAACGATGTGGACAGTAATGACAACAGTTAGCTAGCAGTCACATAACATTAGCTTTCAAAGAACCCCAGCCTTTGCTAGCGGTACACATATAGATTATATTTGAAGATAGGAAGCATCCGAACACGGTGATACGTACACTTTTCACACACCATTTTTCCTCTATGTTTGTTTTAACTAATGTTTGTCGTCAATGGTTGGTCAAAACAACATAAAATTGTTAGCTAATCTTGGATTGCTCGGTTAATGTTTGTAAACTTCCGGTCGATTCTTCGCTTTTCCTGTATTTGCAACAGTTTGATTGGTCAAAGCTATGAACATCTCAAATTTCATTGGCTGGTACTACGGTCCGCCCCAGTTAACTTCTTAAACCTTCTGTGATTGGTTAGAGGATGGTTTTCTTCAAAACAAAAGTCTGCTGAAGGTGGCAGTTGCCCTTGTACGGGTCACATCCATAGACGTTAGATATATCATATGTGCAACATAACTAAGACTGTGCAACAATCTCCAATACATCATATGTTATCTTATATGTCACAGTCTACATCTAATTTATTTTTAAATAACCACAGACTTTGACGTTATAAACAATACAAAAAATATATGTATGCATATTAAATTAGCAAAATATTAATATTTAAATCAGACAGTATTCTCTTGTTCTTTTTTATTTCATTTCATATCGTGAGCTGGGCTTGCGTTTTGCAAGGGATACCATTAGACTTTTATTGTGACGTCCAAGCGGAAGTCTTAGTCACTCCATGTTTACGGAAGGCAGGTCAAGAAATTCACCCATGGATTTAAGCTACTCTGTACACCCGTTGCTAAATTAACAGTTTAAAGTATTTTTATTGACATGCTGTCTATTGTCTATAGTCTCCTGTTGTAGATAGTTACATTTTTCGTCATGTGGGACCATGAAATCAGAGCCATGGCGTCCACTCACGCCATCATCGCCGCCTCGGTGTTCATGGCGACCGTGCTACCTGCGGCGCTCGTGCAGGGCTTCTCGGTGTACGGCACTCACCTGCTGTGGCTCTACTCGGTGTCTGGTGCGGTCACCGCGGTCAGTGTCGCCGTCTTCTGGCTGCTCGGCATCACACCGCCCACCAAGAAGCACACAGTAGGATACAAGGTGCTGACTTACCTTCATCGTGAATGTTGTGCTTAATTAAGTAAAGCTACAATTACATTAATGT
Organism: Cottoperca gobio; assembly: GCF_900634415.1. Taxonomy (NCBI): domain Eukaryota; kingdom Metazoa; phylum Chordata; class Actinopteri; order Perciformes; family Bovichtidae; genus Cottoperca; species Cottoperca gobio. The sequence continues at coordinate 9,952,874 of NC_041373.1, read as the reverse complement.
TAAAATACTGTATCACAAGTAAAAAGCCTTGCAAATAAATGTCAGTACAGGAATATTATCAGCATAATGTAAAAGTACTGACTACAGTAACAATAACATGTTGTATGTGCTGTATATGCATGTAGCAAGGCAGCACATTCTCACCAATGTGATGAGAGAATAAAGATCATGTAATGAGAACATTTGTCAAAATAACTTGACTGACAGTTTTTATCTTATTATTTTCTTTTATTAGCGGAAATGGGCTTCCTTTGATACATTATCATACATTACATATTTAGATTGTAGAAATTGAATCTGAATTTTAATTTGAGATTGTTAATACTAATGCATTGTAAGTAGCATTTTAATGTTGTAGCTGGTTGAGGAGTAGCACGTGTACACGTATTTTGTAGTTCAGTGATGCCTTACCCCCTCTGAAGGGTTACAACTCGAGTTTATTTGTACTGCACCTTTACACACCAAGGAAATTCAAAGTGCTTTGCATAGGACAGAAAAGATATTATGAAAAGAAACACAAGGCAATATAACAATTAATTTAAATAGGATTTAAAGAGAAAATGCAAAAAACAAGCTATAAATATAATAAAACAGACAGTGTAGTCCCGCATTTAATTTGATAAAAAGCAGTGGCAAGCAGGAAAGTGTTAAGTGCTGGTTTAAAAGAACTGAGAACGTTTAACTTGAATTAACCTGCACATACAGCTGCTTTCTTCCAATCAAGAACTTTTCTCCAGGAACCTTTTGAGGCCAAAAACATTCATACTTGGATATCAAAGGCTCTAGGGTTTTACTCTTTTAACTTTTAAGTTCTGTGAACTTTTTTTCTTCATGATTTATTTACCTTTCTTCACCCTTTTCTTTCTGCAGCTGTCTAGGTTGTTTCGTTCCTGCCTGTACTTCTTCCTGTCGTGCCTGTTCTTCCACACTGTGGTGGTTCTCTATGGAGCGCCGCTGATTGAGTGAGTAGCTGCTGACGCTCATGTGCTATATCTGTGATTTATTTTAAATACAGAGGGCAGTAATGGAGTATTTGTGGCTATATATTTGTGTATATATATATATATTGTCATGCTTATAAAAATTCCTGCTGTATCTGAACCGAAGCAGGTTCTGTTTGTCCCCGTCACAGATACTGTGAACCTCAAATTTCTCATACTTGTTTCAGATGCGCCTTGGAAACATTCTCCCTCGCTGTGCTGCTTACCTCTCTAACCACACTAAGGTGTCTCTGTGTCCTCGGCCCCAACGTCCAGGCCTGGATACGAGTGTTCAGCCGACACGGGTGCGCCTAAAATCTGCTTTTCTTTTCTCCCTGTCCTTCTGTCATGTGTTTCATGTGCTTATCTTGTGTCTCTGTCTCCAGAGCTATGTCTGTGTGGGACACCTGTCTACAGATTACAGTGGCCTGCACACTGGTAGGAGCCTGGGTGGGAGCCTTTCCTATACCTCTGGACTGGGACAGGCCTTGGCAGGTCAGCATACAGTAGAAATCCTCTCATAAAAAATGTATATTGTGGGATTAAAATCCTAATATTGGGTCTCATGCAAGAACGATTTTTATGTTCTTATCCTAAATCTCTTTTACTTTTTTTCTGTGAATGTTGGATTCACCAAACTCTTAATTGCACAGATTTACAGTAAATCACTTGCTTTAGCTTGATGAATGCCACATGATCACAAGGAGGTGCACGTTTGTTAGATTTCATCATTAGAATAATCAATGTCCCTAAAACTGCCATATACGGCTGCCTGTTCTGTTAAAAATGTTAGCAAAGAATGAAAAAGAAGATTTTTTCACAAACAGATTTGTCAGTAAAGGTATGTGAGGACCCAAAACATCTAGAAAATATAAACAGCACAGCTGTTAATGCTTTACTGTGACAGATATAAAGAGGGAAGGATTTAAAAACTCAGATATTGGATAATATCTGCAGTAAAAACAAATTCTGTATTAAGTTTGTCTTATTTTATTGTAGTTGATTTTGGTATTTAAACTCCAAATCTTTTCATATTATGGCATTATGATAGGGCATTAAAAGGATTCAAGTAAAACAATCAAGGAAGGATCAGTGTTAAATTAAACTTGTCATAACCCTTAGACCAAGGCCAACTGTGCCGGTAGACAGAGCTTCTCAGTGGTCATAAGTCCTAAATGTCGGGAACCGCTTATTTAAAAAACAAAAAACAAAAAAAATACAGTCAATTTACAAAATACTTAAAGCTAGACCCTAATATTGAATTTCTGTAACTGTTGCAAATGTTTCTGTCGTTTTTCTGCCAGTCATTTTGTTTGACCTCCTCTTGCATACAGTACAGTTCACAAAAAGGCTTCCATTCATCATTGATTAGTATTAAATACAACCTCCATAAGTTTGAAATATGAGTCAAACCAGTAACCATTCAAATCTTTTTCTTTAATGAATTAATTCAAGTTTTTTTAAATGACAAAAAGGAAAAGATTAAAATTATAATTATAATTGCAAAGGGAGTTCTCTGCAAAATGACTGAGGGAAAATGCAAATTGAAGGCGAAGAGTGGTAATTGGAGCATAACTCTAAATGACACTGCTGTACTGCTGGGTTTTCTCTTTTAAAAGTTCTTCTTTGGGGGAGACATGCTTGTGGGGAAAAAAGATGAATTGAACTAATATTGCCGTTCTTGATCTTTCCATGCAACGATCTGACTCACTTGTCTTGCTCCTTGTAGGTGTGGCCTGTTTCCTGCAGTCTGGGCGCTACGATCGGCTTCCTGACCGGGCTTGTTGGGGCTCCCGCGTGGATCCACTATCACCGCAAACAGCTCACATACAAGTGCAAGTGACGGACCGACATTTACATTTCTGTATTTGTGTCCATGAGGGCATTTCTCGTATTCCTGCTGTATTCCTTTAAACTTTGTACTGATTATTTATTGGGAACAATCTTTTGCTGCCTGTAGGAAAGATGATTTTGTAATAACACAAGACGGTATGAGTGAATATGTTCCTGAAGATTTTTGATTAAAAGATTAGGAATTTATAACTGAAAAATGTCCTCGACATCAGTGATTTGAATGACCTGTAGGTGGTGCTGTTGGGTCAGTGTGTGTGTGTGTGTGTGTGTGTGTGTGTGTGTGTGTGTGTGTGTGTGTGTGTGTGTGTGTGTGTGTGTGTGTGTGTGTTGTGTGGGTGTGTGTGTGAAAAGAAGAAATCAAGCCTCACACTTATTTGCAAAGTAATCAGCATTATGGTTGAGTGGTCATTCATTGAAAGAGTCTTGGAGGAAAGTTAGAAAGTTAAAGTCACTGCAGAGTGTACTTCCATCCTGACACACACACACACACACACACACACACACACACACACCACGTTCTGCACTTGCAAGCTGACTACTGATGAATACCATTCTCTTTTAAACAACCATTAATCTTGCTCCAACTCTATTTAAACTCACTCTCCTCCCTCTCGTTCTCATTCCAGCGTTTCATATCCGTAGGCCACCATATTGATTCACTTTCATTTTGGGGACATTAATTTTCCTCTTTTCATGCCGCCCACATCTCTTGTCCTCCCCTAGCAGCCAAGTAACTTAAATAATTACTTACATTTTCTGCAATGCAGTGTCAGATTGTAAAGTAAATGAAGGATGTTGTTTGCAGATGGTCTAGATATTTGTAATAATATACAACTCAAGTCATTACGTGCAAGGAAAAAATTTAATTTCAGTCATCTTTGCAGAGAGTGGGATTGGTTGACAGCACAGAGCCAGGGGCAAAGCTGTCCTTTCGCCCTGTGTTTGAACTCTTATATAAAATAGTTGCCCGGGAAATGCTGGGAAAATTAGCCTGAAGGAAAAAGAGGGGAAAATGCATTTTCAAAAGCCATTGGAGATAGAGAATTTCAAAGCATTGAAGTAGCTCATGTATACTTATGACAGCAATCACCTTTTCCACGCCACAATTTCTCCATCCATCTTTCTGATTAACTTCAACGTGACCTTATGCTGTTACCTCCATTTCCTTTGTTCTCCGTGCTTTTTTTCTTCTTCTATTCTCCACCATCTGACACATTACTCCCCATGGAGAGCAAAGGGTGTGATGAACAGATTTAGCCTCCAAACTCCTTGTAGTGTGGAAAGCTAAGATGACTCGTACAGTGGGCATGTCACATCTGGTGATCTTTGGATCGTCTCATTGTTAGTCCCTCGAGGTGTTCTTGTACGTATAATCGATTTACATTCAGGGCTGGATGAAGTTGCTTTGTTCATGCACTCAATTCCACTTGTGGTCCTTTCATCTGCGAGACAAGGAGAAGGCTAACACACACACACACAAAGCTACTGCTTCACAAAATACTCTCCTTGTTCAATCTCAGAGAACCTTATTTGTTCATTGTTTGTTCTCATGCTCTGCTATTGTGGCGGGGTATTGTGAGAGTGCTCAGTCTGCTGAGAACACAAATAATTAACTCCCAGCTCTGCAGCTTTTTTGATTTACTCTTAACTGTGAATCTAGCTGTTTGAGAGTTGTTTTCAGCATCGATAATTCAGTTCAGCTGTTAATGTACACTGCCAGCCCAGCTTCAAACAGCAGACTAATCAAGAAAGTCAAACATCTAATAACCCAGATATGTTTCTCAGGAGTTGGAGACAAAACTGCAGGATGTGAAAATAGTTTGTCAACACGTTGTGCCCCCTAGTGGGAACACATAGCTTAATGCAGCTTTAAAAATAAAGGGGAAAGTCATTAACTTAATACAGCCCTTAATTAAATGTATGGTGGTCAGTCCACCACATTGGTCCAAACAGAAACTCAGAATCTCAACAACTAATAAATGGTTTTCCATTAAATGTGGTACTATCATCATGTTACATTGTAATCACAATAGTAATCGTCTGACTTTTCGTCTTGTGCTATCATCAAGTAAACATATAAACTAGTCATTTATGGCCAAATACAACATTCCCATCAGCCTCAGCTGTACTTTGTGTTTAATGCCAGTTAGTAAATGTTAGCATGGTAAGACGCTAAACTAAGATAGTGAACATGGTAAATGTTATCATCATGTTAGCGTTGTCGTTGTGAGTATGCTAGCATTTAGCTCAAATTACAGCCTCAGTGAGCAGCTAGCTGATCAGAAAAAAACTACTTATTTTCAAACACACACTTCCACATTTCCTCATTCTGATCACGGAAACAATTATTGTAAACCAAAGCTTTCCTAGAAATAATAGAAATACTGAGAGAAAGAACTAAATTCTAGCTCATATGTAGAAATCAATGTCATCCAGCTCATCGTTAGTTAACGATAGTTTACACATTCATGCCACTCATGAGGAAACATCTTTTCTTATTACATATTCTTTATGACATTTTTTCATCTCGATTCCCCGAGTTTCATTTTCATTTCCAATCATCTCGGCTGTCTGGCTTAAAGCCAGCGCGTGTACAACTTGAGATTTTCTGATTCTGATTTACAAATGTGACACGGGACACTAATAACAGACCGTCACCAATTTTCACCAGGATTGTGTCATTTTTTTTTTTTACAAAGAAACAGATCAGAATAATTTGAAAGATGGAAAGATTTTACACACTTGATCTATTACATCGATCTATTACAAGAATGGATTAGAGTGGGAACAGCACAGACAAGTGATCTCGTACAGAGCGAGACGTTATCTGTGGAGAATGTGAGTAGACGGGATACATTTTTAATTTTCACTATATAAATCACACCCATCCTCCACATAACTACCTTCTCCTCACACTCCTCCCCCCCCCTCCCACCGGTTTCCTGTGTTCACACTCCCCCCGGGGTTCTTGCTTCATTAACAGTTGCAGTGTTATTGAGTGGTAAACATGTTATTGCAGAGCTCATGGGATTGTCATGTCAGGTATAAGAGCGACAATAAAGGATCCATTGTGACTGAAGGATGCACAAGTAGGCTCATGACGCATGAGGTATCGGCGACAAAGAGAAGTGGAATTAAGAAAAGCAGGTACGAGGGTTATTATGAAAACTACAAAAATAGGTGCATCTCAAGCTAATGTGTGCACATAATGATCATGTTTTTCTAAGAAAAGCTTCAGTGGGAGAAGAGTAACTGAATAAAGGAGAAAGTAGATGTAAAAGGAACAACTGAGCGTCGTAGAGATGTTGTTCTTACCAATCTGAGGGTCAGGACTCTCCAAGAGGTCACAAAATACATCCTAAGGGTAAAGAAATGTTAAAGATGTTCTGTTGGCCTGTCGCTCGGTCGGTCCATCACTTTTGTCCAGACTGAAATATCGCAACTATTTGATGGATTGCCATGAAATTTGTGCAGACATTTGTGTTCCCCAGGATGAATCCGACTGACTTTGGTCATCCTGATTTTTCATCTAGCGCCACAATCAGGTTGCGTCTGGATCAGGAATCGTGTCTGCGCCTGTGGTCCTGCCCACGTTATTATTTTTGGCAGCACCTGTAAGTTTGTAAGTTGTAAGTAATGCCTTTTCTTCTTCCTGCATCCATCTTTTTCATATAAACATTTATGTCACATGGATTGTCTATATTGTCATTTTACTATGTTGTTTAGTCTGTACCCACGACATCTATTGCACGTCTGTCCGTCCTGGGAGCAGGATCCCTCCTCAGTTGCTCTGCTAAACATTTGTGTTACCAATAAACAATGACATCCATCTACTACATGTTAGCCATAACAATAATTGTATTTTGTAAAAACCAGCCAGCCCAGGGTGTACAGCGTATAGAGAAATGCTCATCACTGTAGTTGTAACACCAGCGATTACAAGCTCACGTTTCAGCGTAACGCACTTCCAGTTATCATTCTCATTGTGTCTTTATTTATTAACCATACTCATTATTTCTCCACAGAAGGTCAGATTATTCTCCTTTAAATCAGTGCTATCATCAATTATCTATCATGAGGTTTACCTCAGGGTGTGAAGTATTGATGCCATGACAAAGGGAGGTCCAGAGTTGAGTCATACTGACATATGAATGTGCCATATCTTAATAAATAAAACTCCTGCATGGCTGTATCCATTCATTTTAACAAGGTTCAATTTTATGTAATAAATTGATCAACTTTTAAGAGTTTTTGACGCCTTTTAGAAAGAAAGAAAATGTCAGAGGTATACTATGCATACAAGAGCTGATAAAATGATAACAAACTCCGGTTTTATATACTGCACGTGTGTGTACCGTGCAACATGTACATGCTTGTGCTGCCTGCACGTGTTCTACTCGATGATTACAAGTGGTAGATCTCTCGTGAGGACTGCACTAATCAGTTGAATCAGCGGAGTCCACTTCTTGTGAGTGTTAAAGTGTCGAGCATCATGTGACCTTGCCCCATCAATGCAATCACTACGCATGCACACACACACACAGAGTTTCAAACATACCCAACCGAATGGACCACAGTAGCTGATAGGGTGATGGTTTGGTCTTGATATCAAGGTGGAATCAGCCATTCTGCATACCGAGTATTTCTTTTGGTACTTTAAGTATTTTTGATGCCAACACTTTTGTACTTTTACTTAAGTAACATGTTTTTGAATTAATAAATTAGACCTCAACCTCATTCTTTGGAAAGGTTCAATCCTATTTAATTGGATAAACTTGTACCGCCCAAGTCCAAGATGAGTCCTCAATAATATATCTAAAGAAATATGTTTTACACATATTTAGCATTTAAAAATAGATGAATCAATTAACACAGGGACACAGGATTAGAACTTGGAAAATGTATTTTTCATTTCACTTAAGTAAAACTACAATGTATACGTGTCCTTAAGTTGTAACACATTTTATTGAAAGACCCAGTTCCTGCACAAGAATTATATTGCTTATGTAAAGTGACGTTTTGCCTGAAAACATTGATAAAAAAAAAAAAGAACATACACATGCAAATGCAGAGACTGAGATTACATCAATGTTTCAGCAGCTTGATGTGGGGCTGCCAACATGTCTGTCTGAAACAGCCTCCCTCTGACACCACACTAGAGCCCACATATAAATACTGAATGAGACAGTACTCAAGCCAAATGAGCAGCAGCCATGTTCCAGACGAGGTGTTTCCATCATGCTAGCTCTCCCTCACACACACACACACACACACACACACACACACACACACACACACACACACACACACACACACACACACACACACACACACACACACACACACACACACACACACACACACACACACACACACACACACACACACACACTCTCACTCATCACTGCACTACCACATGCCTGTTGAAAGCTGTGAGCATAGAAATATCTTTACGTCTCCGTTTCTATTTTGGCATTTGTAAGAAACTCTTTACCCGATACAGATTCATACATGATGTCTGTGCATCTGGCAACTAATCTGATACAGTGAGTGCTATTTACTTATAACAGAAGATATAATGTTAAAGACAAATAGGAAAAATAATCATGTTTTACCTTTGTTTCCCTTTAAAATTTATTAACTTAGACATGGGTTTTACAAAGAAGACAGATATAATTATTGTTATGTTCCGATAGCGATTAGTCCCAAGAGGTGGCATGGCGAGGTCAGATGGAGACTGGGAATGTTGGGTCGATGAACTGCAGCAGCGACGTGTCAGAGGTGTTAAGGAAAGGTCCTGGTTCTGTGTTGTTTACTTATTGTTGGGCTGGGCTGCGAAGTAAAGCGCGACCATGCAGTACAGAGCGCCTCCTACAGTGAGAGCCATGGTGGTGCGGTACAGTAGCCTGTCAGGGATGCCACGTTTCAAATGAATAGGGATACCGTCTGAAATCTGAGTCGGGATGAAATAGAGAGGGAGGCAAGAATAATACAATATGAAACATTAAAAAATGAAGAGTTCTCAGCAGTTTTCTGTGTCAGATAGGCCACAACTTTTCTATTATTATTTGGGTCAGAACACAATATTCCAGTTACTATTTACTATTTTTATTTGACTAAAGTTTGACCAACTTAGCAGGTCTTGAACCTTTATTCTGAGGTTGACTTCTTTGAATAAACGAAAGCTGTGAAAACTATATCAGTGTCAGGTAGAAATACATTATCTTCTTGTCAGGACTAAGACTTCAAGCTTTTATCTGTTCTTCCTTACCTGGTAAATCTTCTGGAGGTCAGGAACCCGGTTTGCTCCAATGTACTCCACCATGCTCCCGCCCTCTGACACCAACTTGGTGGGTGTGCCGAAGATCATGGCTGGGGACTCTGCTGGCACACCTGCCCTCAGCCCCTAAACAAAAACAAACTGGTCAAAATAATGCACAATTCTATGCAACGTCATTAGTACGTGCAACAAAAGCACCCTTTTCTATGATTTCTAAGCGGATTTATGAACGTTTATTTGCAAAGGACATCAAATATAATGATGATGTTCCCGAAAAGAGAGCAGTGTTTCCCAGCGCTCTGCCTGAAATTCAAGGTGTTTTTTTTTTTTCCCCCCCTTTCTCGAATTAAAACAGAAAATATATTTTTTTATTCACAACTCACTTTTCACATTGACAGGTGCTCTTTTATTAAATAAACTAAACGCTTATGATATTGATCTAATGTATGTGCACGTTTCAGTTTGTACTGTCTACTTTGCGCATTCACATTCTCTCCGTGTTGCGAAGGGCGGGGCTTCGCAGCTGACACAGGCACACGTGCGCAAATAGAAACCGCGCCCCGCACGCATCCCCGTGCATTGAATCAATATATCGATCCAGACACACCCCTAAACAATATATGAATCATGTCTTTTTCTGTCTGAGCATTTTTTGACAGTAATAAATAACAGAAAGTCCCTTAAAAGTCAAACAACTCTTTTCATATCTATTTGTAGAACAACAAATGTCCATTTACTCTTTGTAGGCACTGCACTGAGCTCAACGCTGCTGCCTAAATGATTCAACTCATCTTGCAAGACAGTTTAAGTGCCTGTTCAGATTATTAAAGAGCATCTCAAGTAACAGTTTAACACTACAAACTACAGTGCATTAACATCCAAGTTATTTTTGTCGCAAGTTATGATAACACAATATTTTATTGCCGATTTTACAAACTTTATCAGCATTTTCAGATATACTTCGCCCCCAGAAAAGAAAAGAAAGAGGCATGTGATCATTTTCCACCTAGCAATCCTAAAATTCTCCATCAGTGTGATTTACTTAGCTATGGGAAATTATCAGTAGCATTATTAATGAATGCTGTTCTCCTTTTCAGTTAATACTGTCACTAAAAACACGGAGGCACACTGCGGTGTTAATGAAGTACAAGTGTGACTCCTTATTATCCTCTCACTTGGAGGAAGCTTCTCACCCGCCTTGTATTTGAAAATGACAGGGAGAACCATTGCCTTGTCAGGGTGTGTGGAGGCAGATAGTGTGGGAGCGGGTCAATTAAATCTGACATATTAAAATGCAGAGGCACTAAAAGAAGATTATTTTCCCATGCCATTTAAGAGAAGGCTTAAGGCTTAAAACCATAAATACAGAGACAAAGCCACATTATCTTTTGTAGCCTCACCTGCATGACTTGTTATTACAGGGAGACATGTGCCATGTTGTGCAAGATGCTGAGGAATTTAAAGCAAAATGCGAAGGAGAAGGATAGAAAATGCTGCCTTCAGGTCTGGTGAGAGTTTCCTCACTTCTACCTAAAACATGCAGGTTATGTAAACTAGAATCTCTACTTTGCCTGATGATGTCTCCAAGTGTGAATGTTGTCTGTATTTTTTAAAAAGACTATCGACCTGACATAGCAAGTTAGCTTGTAGAGGAGACAAAGATAGATTGAGTTTAAGCGCAAAAAAGTGTATATACAATTGACGCTATAAAAACAGTCGGTGTCAACAATCGCTGGTAAAGGCAAGATTTTCTATTATCCTATATCCTATATCAGGAATCAGCAATTAGGTTCAATCATTGTTCTTTGGGTGCCAGTGTTTTCACAGGCCTGAATGTTCAAAATATTATTGTTTGCTTATTTCATTTAAGAACAACACAAATATATAAAACGTTGTTCTAGGATTGTAGTGCAGATGTTTTCCCAGTAGTAACTACGGGCTAATGTGTAGAGATGGTTCCGATAACCGATTTCATTTTGGATCGTGGAATCGTTTAGCTCTGCGGACAACGAGTCCCTTATTGAATCTTTCATTCACAAACTCTCTCAGGTGGTACTCACAACAAACTGATAACTAAGATGTCTTCATTCCACACCAAACAAACTACCAAAATATATTTGATAAAAAAAAAGGGATTCAGAACTGGATTTTAATGCTATTGAACCCCATTCATACCAATACTCAGCTGGCAGAAAATGACAAAATTGTGTGTTACAGTACGAGACCGGGACTTACGGAAAGTACTTACATTCCACCAAATACAATATTTACTTTCCTTTCAACAAATAAACCCTGTTGGATAAGTGACTGAGAAACAGGATGGCTTGAAGGCAGCCTAACCCACTATCATAGAACAAGGACGCTGCGGTGTAAAGAAAAGAGGAATTATTCACTCTGTTATTCACATAACTTATCCAACTGAAGCTCATCGAATATACTGGACCACGGTCAGGCTGTCTAAGATTAAACCTGACATCGACCATCTATGTGAGCCTAAACTAAACTCATACCGACACACATGGATATCACCTCTGCTTTTGTGTGTGTGCGTTTTGTTTTGCTTAAGGTCTGAGCTGTCAGGCTAGTGACAGAGAGGGGGTAGTTATATGTCCAACCTTTATCAACAATGTATTATCTCTTGTCTTCTCATTTCTATTAATACAATAAAAACAAAGGGAAATAAATAACTGAGGAGTATTAATAAAGGTTACATCTGGCAGATAATGCGAGAGGCCATTGAATTTAAATTGGCTGTAAAGTCAAATGAAAGCCATATCCCTATAACCTTTCAAAATAAAGGTTAATTAAAGGCTCCACGATTAGGCAGTGATTTAAAAAGAAATGACATTTTCTAATGAATTACATTAACTCTTTACGGTTTATCTCAAAGCAGATGACTTTAGCTACACAGTGACAATTAAATTAAATTAAAGCTCAAATGAAGATAACGACAGGAAACTAACGTCACCGTTAATAATAATATATTTCAGCAGATAAAACACATCAACACAACCACACCACGATTGGGAATGAATACACAAATTGTACATTGCATTGGAGACCTTTAAATATATTTAAGCGTTGTGAAATCCCTGGCCGCTAACGTTACGGTAAAGACATATGGTCCAACACGGTGATATGAAGGTCATCCGCGCGGTTACCGACTCGGTCTCTCGCCGACACACAGCTTCCCGTTCTTACCTGAGGGCTGTAGGCGGCCGGGACAGTAGACCCCGTTAGTTTCTGGGTAAAACCGCTGAACTTGTAGTACATTTTCCTGCTGAAGGACGGGGAAAGGTGTAATCCACAACAAAAATCACCCGGTAAAGGGTCTTTCGGTTGCGACCGTCGAGGGAATATGACGTCAGCAGTCAACTGTTCCGACGCTGCCTGCTTAAAATTCAACTGGAGCGCCGGAGGTGGTGTGTGAATAAATGTTTTTTAAACTACACTAACAAAAACTATTTAAAACTATTTCTAACTAAGTATATTTACTCGCGCACTTAAGCACACTTTTGAGTACCAGTACTCTGTTGAATACTTTATTTGTTTAAGGTACAACACAGCCCATACTGGTGGTTTTATGAGCACTCAAAACACTGGAGGATATGAAAAAGAGAACAGCAAAGAAATGATTGATGCCTTAGAGTTATTAGAAGAGACCCTTTGGCTATTTTGTTTTATTTCCTAATTTTTTGTCTTTGATTAGGTTTTGTAATTCTGTTAATATTAAGTGCTCCGTATTCTAAGGAGCCTACTGATGATGTGTCATTTGCCATATATTGTTGTACATTTCTTACTATAATTTAAAAGCAAAAAAAAAAAACACATAACAACCACAACTAATACATTGTGTTGTAGGCCTATTATTATATTATTATTAGGCTACCCAGCCGTATATAAAGTAGGCATTACTATTATAAATTATATTAATTACAATACAGTAATACAATACAGCATTAAATTATTGTAAAATGGGCCATTCCGAATATGAGTAGGATACTTTTACTTTTGGTAATACAGGTAGACCTATATTTTGTTGCTAATGCTTTTGTCAAACTTTGAATGCAGGACGTTTAGTCCTACTTGTAAGTAAAGAGTATGTGTACACTGTAGTGTTTCTGCTTTTACTTAATGAAAAGATTTGAATACTCCTTTCACTGCTGCTGATAGTAACTGTACTTTCTGCAGGGATCATTTAGAAGCTGGGATTTATCTGTTTTGGCATTGTTGATCTGTCATATCTTTAGAAAAAAAACATTTAGCAAATAACAAGGTGGTATTAGTATAAATAATGAATTAATCCCAGGAAAGACCTAATAGATAATGATCATATTAAAAATAGGACGGTCTTATCTTAAATTGATATTCAACTCCTGCATATTTTTAGGAGAATATAATTATCAAGCATTGTCATGTGTAAATTAAAATATGACTAAAGGATTCTTTCCTTAAAAATATATGCTGAGAAATAAGCAATATCTTTTCAACCATAAATAGGTCTTCCCCTCAGGCTGCTCATAGCCTCAAAAAGCTTCATAAATCAGAAGATTAGAGCAGCCAAGATAAAAAACTAATTCGAAATTTGGAAAGTCACACCTTCTCCAGTGGAAGTTACACCCTTAGTAAATATATTTGTAGCCTTTTACAGTATATGTTTTTATTTTTTTTTACTTTTTAGTCAGTTTGACTTTTCTATAAAAGTCCTACATGTCCTGTATAAAATAAACATGCCAAACCATTACCTGCTTTTAAAAAATATATTATATGAATGTATAAACTGATGCTATTTCTAATTCTCATGACAGTTATGAAAACATGTTGTGTGTTTGTGTGAGCATCTTTGTCCACATGTGCTTTTCTTCTGTCTCTCTCCCTCAGGCTGAGTTCACTGCATGTTTTGTACTGTGTTACATAAAGAGCTTTTTAAGAAAAAGGTTTTTCAAGTGCAAGTCCAGAACGCCCTCGGAGACTAAATGAACGACTACACCGTCAGTTCACCACTTTAGTTCAGACTGAAGTATCTCAATATGTGTTAGATGGATTACCATGACATTTAGTACAAATATTTATTTTACCCAGAAGATAAATCCTATTGACGATGGTAATCCCCTGACTTGTCCTCCAGCACCACCATAAGCTTGACATTTTTGTTCTTTAGTGAAGTGTTGAAGTGAATTACATTTAGTACAGATCTCCATGGTCCCCAAAGGAATAATTATAGAGAATTTGATGATTCTCTGACTCAGCAATTCAAAGTTTACATTTGGTTTCTGGCCAAATTCCTGCTAAACAAATCACATTCCCACCAGCTTCAGCTGTACTCTTTGTTTGTGCATTATTTTTATTTTATCAACATTTCTATAAATATTGCGTAAATATTGTTATCGTGAAATTTTACAATAATCGTGTATTGAAAATCTGATATCTTGACAGCCCTAGTACTGATCATAGTTGCTGACGTTAGCGTTTAGCTCAAAGCACCACTGTGCCTACAAGTAAGTCTTTTTGGTTTCTAACTTGGTTGAACCAACAAACGTTTGACCCAAAAAAACACAAATTTTGGAGCGATGTATATTTCACTACACCATCATCATCAAAACACCAAATACGGGACTTCGAGAATCTATGTAAAGGAGCATTAAAGATTTTCTGGCAGCTTGTAGAGGAAAAACGCCTTACTATAAAACACTTTATGTTAGTTTTTCCTTTAATCTTTCACTGATGTGCCTATTTTTAGTTACCTACTGAATGAGCTGAGAGTACCTGAAACTCAAGCCATCAGAGCTCATTGACAGATGTGCAACATGCTTAAAAAGTCTAAACCGACAACAGACAGAGCAGCTGCATCCGTTTGTGATTCAATTTACACTCACAACAGTACTTTGTGAACTAGACCGTGGCTCAATCTTCACCCCCCAGTGTGAATCTGATTAGTGCACTGAATATCCTTGCCAACGGGCTCAGGTGTTCCTCACATTAAATGTTATGTTGCGCCACACGCAGCAGACCTAGAGGTGTGAATAGACTTTTGCATTATCAAGCTCCATCTACCAAAAATCCATTCCATCCAGTCATACTGTGTGGCATTAATTAGATTAGTTCATAAGGTAATTTAAGGTTAGGAATAAGTGGACGCATGATTGAGTCTGATAACACTTAACATTTTTTATGGTTTAGTTTGATTTGTTATAAGCAATTACACATTCACAGACATTTTGCTCACATATTTTTTATTATAAAAGCTCATACATTAATCACATTAATTACAAGTTTATATTCTACTGATGGAAAAGTTTGGATTGATGGTTTCAATCAGGCCTGGCCAGAAGTTCACTGGGCTATAAGCTGTGCCACATGAGCTGGAAAAGTATGTGTCGTGGGCAAGGTGGTAAAATATTGATTATCTCTCATTTTTGTGACTACTTACAATAAAAAGCACATTGACAATACAACTACAACAACAATGATGATCATGAGATATGTCTAAAATACATTAAACTCATACAAGGCTGCAAAGTTTATGAGGAAACAACACATGTAGACTTTAAATTCAAGGGCCGACAGATAATTAAGAAACTCATTAATTGTTTAATTTGCAACAGAATAGCGTGAGCTGGATGTGTGTGTGTGTGTGTGTGTGTGTGTGTGTGTGTGTGTGTGTGTGTGTGTGTGTGTGTGTGTGTGTGTGTGTGTGTATAAAAAGAGGATGGTTGATGGCAAGAGGAGAGGAGATGCAGAGAAAGACTGTTGTGTGGGAGGGGTGTTGACTTGTTTGCTTTGATCAGGTGCCTCTTCAATCATATCATCTTGGCAAACCATGGACAATGCAAACATCATGAATCATTAATGTCAGCACCATCATTTGTGGCATCCTCTATTTTCCTTTATTTCTTTCTAATTTTATGTAATTTTCCCAATAATCACAAAAACAAAATTGCTGCGCGCTAGCCAGGAATTGTGTGCGTGGATGTGTCCTATTTGTGTGCACACAAAAACCAACCGCCATCATGATTGACATGTTGGATGATGGAGGTTGCCTTGGAGACACAGAAATACAAAATGCCTTACATTCACTCACAAATGAAGAAGCAACACACTCTCTGTCTATTCAGTCTTTGTTCTCAGGGTTGCTACACATTCTGTCATTTTTTGTCCCAGAATCTTTTATCCTCCAGTTCACACTCCATCTGCGCCATCATATCTGTCGCACTTTTATTGGTCTGCCACCTTACAGTCCTTTGCTGACCTGTCTCCATATTTCATTATCCTGTGCCTTAAGCCCCTCCTACACACTAAGCGCTCTGTGTACCCCTTCTGCATCCCCACTTCGCACTCACTTGTTCACTCCTTGTCTATATTTCACATGTTCAACCGAATGCATCTAGGTCACACATCAACCTTGTGTAATTTGTACCATCTGACACACACACACACTCAGCAGCCGTCTCTGCCAATGTTGTAACCATGGGAATACAGTGTAAACAGCAGCCGCTGTCAAAACTGGATTGACTGCGTCTGTATGTTATTAATAATTATAAAACGGACATGTCAAATCAAGTAATCTGATTGGTTCTTTGGCGTGGTATAATGAGCGTATATCACGTGTAGAATTGTAGTTACTTTTCACAACAAGTCAGTATCCCTCCGCGTCTGATAAAAAGCTACAATATTACGTCTGTTAAGAAGCTTACGAAGCTTTACTCTGGAGGAGTGGATTGATAAACGGCAACATACAAATTAATGTAAATAAATAGCCAAATAATCGATCAACGTTGTCTGTCTAATATATTCACTAGCTGTTAGTGTTGTTGCATAGCAACCACTTCGCACTATGTTTTGTGCAGAAGGCAACGGAGGGACTGTTTTATTTTGAACATCATTATTTAATAATAAAAACTATTTAAATTGGAGTGTGTATTTTTCTTTCATATTGCCACACTTGGGAACAGTTTTATAAAAGCAATAGCTCACTTCAGACCGTGATATATGCTCATTATATCACAGTTAAGGGGGTTGTACCACGCCCCTTAACTGTGATATAATGAGCATATACCACGGCCTGTCGTGAGCTATTGCTTAAATAATCATTTGTGTATTCCTATTCTTCTGTCCAAGTAGTGTTGTTAAGGAGACAGGCGCAGACCATGCTGGTTAAAGACAATGATTGGAGATCATCAACACAACAGGCACAAACTAGACAGTCCAGATAAAATTGAGTGCAGCTCAGGCAGGAAACAAGGCAGCTGGGCACAAAGTTGATCATTATTATTACCTCCGCCGAGGGGGTTATGTTTTCGGTTCAGTTTATTGTTTTGTCAGCAGGATTATGGAGAATCTACTGGCCCGATTTCCATGAAACTTGGTGGAAGGGTGTAGTATGGGCCAAGAAAGAATCCATTACATTTTTGATCCCAATCACGAGGCGGATACACGCATTGTTTTTCACTTATGAAAATGGCCTTGGCAAAAGTCTGCTCTCTCTGAGTGCCCATCTACTTTCACAATGAGATCAGCAGTTCTGGTTTGTTGAGTTTCTTTCTGATGTTGTGTGTTTGGGTATAAATGCATGTTCATTTCAGTAGCTCCACTGACATGCTGCGTGCATATCTGGCAGAGCGGAGTTTGAGTTCTTGGTAGCACTGTACAAAACTGTGGTAGATGAATGTGATGGGCAGTGCCAAGAGAACAATGCCGCTCACAACACACATTCCCCCAAGCACCCGTCCTCCAACTGTCACAGGGTACACATCCCCGTATCCCACTGTCGTCATGGAGATGATGACCCACCAGGCGGCTGCTGGTATGCTGGCGTAATCCGGGTTCTGCGTTCCCAAATCCAAGCCGTACTCTAGCAACTGGGCCAGAGCGCTGTATATTGCCATGGCAACGAAGACAAACACCATTAGCATGACCATCTCCCGGTAGCAGCGAGTGAGCGTCAGCCCCAGAGTCTGCAGGCCCAGGAAGTGTCTGGCCAGCTTCATGAGCCAGAACACTCGCATCATCCTCAGCACCCGCAGTATCACTCCAGCAACCCCGAGCCCGGCACCCGGCATCCCGGCCTGGGCCAGCGCCATGGTGACATAGTAGGGGGTGATGGAAATCACATCAATAATGTTCAGCGGCTGGCGAAGGAAGTCCCACTTGCTTCTGGCCACCAGAAAGCGCACTGTGCACTCTGCTGTAAACCAGCCAATACACACTGCCTCCACGATTCTACAGAGAAAGAGAGGAGAGGAGAAAAATTACCCGAAGTGACTAAACAGGAAATGGCAGAGGAGCTACAGAGAGATGCGGATATCATGAGACACTGTTTGACGATCAGTTAATGAGGAGGAAGAACGATGCAAAGCAGGGGTAATATGAATTATGGGAAATAAGGAGGATGTGACACATTTCAGGGTTGACACAAGTAAGCAAAGACAGGAGGATAGATATATATTAAGGACAGAACATTGCCGGGAAACTGCACAGAGTGAGGGAATAAAAACCCTCAAATAGACACAGTGAAACAAGCAATCACACAATTATATTGATTAGCACAGCAAAGGCAATCAAATTGAACTAGAGTGGGGTGGAGCTTGTATTTGATATAGAAGGAGTCAGAGCCTCAGGATAACTACATCAGCAACTGAGGGAATTGCATCATCGACTACTGGCATGAAATTAAATTGGAATAATCTTGACCCTGAGTATAAACTACACTTTTAGTTATTACCTAACCACTGTGACTGATCCAAAACTATGTCCAGTGTGAGTGAACATAACCCAGCCTTATTTAGAGAACGGCTGCCTCGGGCATTCACAGAGAGAACAGGGTGTGCAAAAATAATGTGGAAAGAGAGGTGCACTTTTTCACGTCGCATCCAAAAACTGAAGCCAAAATAACTGATTTAGATGGAAGGTGATTCCTGTAAGTGGCTTTATTCCTTTTTGTTTGCTTACCCTAATATATAATCCCTCAGTACACCTTCTCTTTCAACTCATTACCCGCTGGCATATTATGTATCTGTCATTTGTTTGATATGGTTGTCCTTCTTGTGTACTGTGCAATGTAAACTAACCAAGCCAATAAAGATGTTCAAATTAAACGTGTAGAGGATGAGGCTGAGGAGGAAGACTGGGTGTTCTGTGTAATAATTAACACCACACTTTGTGTTGATAATATGGAATGATTATTTATTGGCTTCCTCCAGAGCTTGCCTGACATTTGAGGATCCTAATGTTTAAGTGCTGCCTGAAACTTGCTGTCATTGAGCTGTATTGACCTAAGAAGTGTCATTTCTCTAAACACAGGGATTAAGTCCCTATGTCTAACTAATGAAGGGTTTCTAGCATGGTTTAAATATACTGCTTCAAAGTAACTGTTGACTTTTTACCCTGAAATAATAGGGGGAAATGATAACATCATATTAGGGTCATGTGTTGGGCTATGACAATGCATCAACCTTCTGGGTAATAAATGGATAGTGCACAATGACCGCTGAACGCATGCAGATGCTTCTATGACGAAGGGTGTGTTAATGTATGCATTTACAGTGTGTGAGTGTTTATCATGACATAAACGTATCCTTTATATATTTGAACCTGTTGAGCTCATGGCATGAAGTCACTACTGACTTGTATGCACTTGATTTTAAAGCACAGTCTCACATATCCGCAGATATAGCGCCGAAACATTTAGTAGCACCCTCATGAAGTTGCCCCTTTTATTCCTCTAAACTCAACTGACCCCGGACGACCGCCTACCTTTGCTCCTCCGCAATGTTTTTCTTGGCTGTATCCCAGTCCGGCAGTGTGCTGGCACACAGCATTATCATGGAAACCAGCACACATATCACAGACACTGAAGCCAAAAGCTGTGCCAAAAGCGAAGAGTTGGGCTCCTCGAATGTCTTGCGTATCTTCTCGAGCCATCTGGCACGACCGGTGAGCGCAGTCCGTTGCACCGGAGCGCTCGAGCTCTGAGATTCATCCCCCGACAGACCGATGTCCACCTCGGACAGTGTGTCCAGTCCGATCTCGGATATCCTGTCGTCCAGGCGTTTCTGGCAGCAGGAGTCCAAATGCACGCTCTCCAGTCCCCAGTAGAGCATCTCTGTGTAGAAGGACAACTCACACACTCCGGGGACAAAACGGAGTTTACCGGAGCGCACGTAAAGCATGATGAACACGAAAGCCTGCGCGTGGCGGTCAAAGAAAAACTCGTTCTGGTCCCGGTCGTAGTCATCGCACAGTTCAAGAACCTCTTTCTCGGTTGCGCAGGCATGCAGACGACTGACGCGCCGGAGAGGGAAATCCCTAATCACCTCACTGGTGAAGGCGTACCGGGTTCCCCCTACGTTAAGTACGCAGATGCTCTTTCCGAACTTCATCTTGTTAACCTGTAACCTTACTAAAACTCATCTTCACAGTCCACTGTCCCTTCCATCACAGGAGTTTGGACACTTGGGGGTCACAGTCTCCCCTGTCTGTCCCCTCTGGGCGTGGTTCGCTCTGAGTGGAGCTCTGTGGCTGATGGAAACTATCCCCTATGTCCCTCACTCCTCTCTCCTCTCTGTAGCCAGTAGAAGAGGCTCTCCACCCCAGTGAGGGCGAGCCAATCCCATCAATGATGTCACATGCGCGCGCGCACGGACGCACGCATTGAAAGAAAACATACAAGGGAACTGCAGAGCGTAATTTTACACACGTTTCTCCAAAGAAGAACCTGTCTCCATAGATATAAAATAGTACAAATATTTTTATGGGTAAATCTTACAGTTTATTTCCCCCTTATTGCCCTTAGTTTGAAATATTCAGCATCATCAAAAACATGGCAACAATTATTGTATAAACTATTTAGGGAGTTGTGCACGATTCTAATTAGATTTTAACTTATTTATTTTTATTTTATTCAGATTTTCATATACATATTTATATGCGCACTGTTGGAAGGAGTTCTAAGAAACAAGAAAAAGTGAACTTCTCACTATCAGTATCTTTGCACACCCTGCACTAAACTATTAGTGTAGCCGTGTTATATTAGGCTATATTTTATCCTATCCTATTCATATTTTTTCTTTTTTCTATTGATGTTCTCGACCTTTACTTTTCCTGTATTTACTTCCTCTTAATGTGCTTATTGCAGGCACCAAATACAAAGCCAAAATCCTTAAAAGTTTCAATCAACTTCCCTGTCATTTTTGTAGACGTGACAATAAAGAACATGACATATTGTAATACGTTATTAAGAACATTTAATGACGTCTTCCTATAATATCCCTAAGCTAATAATATTAAGTAGCCTGGTTAAATATATAGTTATATATGATATATGCTCCCTGTATTACAATTATGGTTGCATTTGGTTAAAGGTATCATGATTTTTAAAGGTAACCGTGTATGTGCGTGCGTGTCTGTGCGCGTGCGCGGCCCCCCTCTCAACGTCACCAGTCAGTGGTTTTTCGGGTTGATCCGACTTCTTTTGGCTGCCGTGAGTTCACTGTATTGTAAAGGGTACTGTGAATCCTAGAGGAGGAGGGGGGGGTTGATTCGCCAAAAATTCTCCCGCTTGGGTACACATCCGGAGTCTCGACGATCATAATTTATCGCACCTTTTACCTTTTTAGAGACCGAGTTTTATTGTTTTTATTAATTTATTCTATTTCTCTTAGTTTATGGTTTACGTTAACACTCCGGGAGGGCAGAAATGGCGGCCAACATGTACCGGGTCGGAGGTATGTATGTCAATGTGGATCTTTTTATCAAACTGAAACCCTTCCAGTTTTGCATCCCCTGGGGATTGTGTGGCGCTATTTTTGTTTGTTTGCATCTAATAGTGAGATACGGCTGTGCTACACTTACAGAGATGCGTTAAGTTGGCGCAGGAAGGTGAGCATTTCTAAATATTTTGGATTCAAAATGGGTCAGGCCTCGCGTCTGTCGTGGCCACAGCAGCTAGCCGCCAGCTTGCTAAATGGCTAGCTTACAATGTAAACATATTTCAATTGTCGGCTCCTTTGTTGGTCTTTGGCTTTTGGATAACTACACCGGGGACACGGGTTACGGATATGCCTTGTCACTTCTTGACTAGACATGTGTTTAAAAGGTTGTTAAAATGTTACCACGGGCAGTATGAGGCTGCCTTTGTATTTGCCTCTTCTGGCATGCAGCCATTAGTACGAGTCCTTATTTAGCTAACGTTAGCACCAGCAATGGCTTCACTGATTAGCATTAATCCCACAGTATTGGAGGAATGCATCTCACAATCTTGGTCACATTATACCCAGGGCATTACCACACTGTCCACTTACATTCACCACAAGCACAATCAATTAGCAAATTGGCTTCACTTGCAAGCTAGCTTCTTAGCAGTGTACAGGAATTCATCATCAAATTATTGTCTCGATTCATGGCGTCGTTGCGTCGGGTGGAATTAAACTTTACACCTTTATTCACATCTAATCTGCATGAAGACTGTGATTAATCTTCAATTGAACAGATGTTTGACATGTCACTTAAACATTAAGCGTCTTTACACAGTTGATATTATTGGCAACCGTTTATTACAAGCGTATCAGTGTCGTTACAATGTTTATCAGTTTGTTTGTATGGTCACCTCAGCTGCAGCTCTCCTGCTGCCTTCAAGTGCTCTTTGGAAACTGCAGCTGCTAGGACTAAAATCTTGATGGTGCATTGGAGTTTTTGTCTTTATTTAAGAATAACATATCTATCTTGAGACTAGTCTTTTGGAAATGTTAACTCTTCATACTCATAGCTAGTGTTACTTTGTGCAACTTAAAGAGAATAATATAAATGTCATTGCTGGAATGTATTCTGTTACAACAATACAAATCGGAGGATAAACATTTTCAATCTAGAGGTGGATAACTAGTATTTAAATGCCCTGACTGAATGACAAACAGACAACTCTGAATTAAATATTGAGCTATTGATTGACTTGTTTGTGTGCATGGAGCATAGTTGTACCTATATTTCAGATGGCACTTGAAGGCAGCATTTGCCATGGACTGAACTTTTCCAAAGTTACTGTATATTCTGCTCAGGTAGAGTTGAATCAGGCTGGTTTTCTGTCTCTTCAGGCTAGGTGAAGTCATGTTTACGCTGATTTTATTGATCAGCAGTTGAAAATCAGCAATTATGACTTAGATATATCCCTGTCCACAATTTATTTATCTTACAAAATCACAACAGTGTGGTGACTGTCTCACAGGCTGTTTGTTGAGTCCTTGCAGTACAAATATATAATTGCCTTTGCCTTGAACTGTTTAACTTGGAATCGATATTCTTTGTGGTTCTTGCTTATTACAATTACCCAGTTTATTAATGGACCTCACATCTGTTTTTCAACCTCTTCCTCTAGATGTAACAATTGCTGATGGCAGTGAAACATTAGTTAATCAATGGCATATTTAAACAATGAAGGGACACACTTCTTTTAGTGAGGTAGGAATGAATTAGTTGTTGCAATATACTTGTGTACATATACGTACACATACTTTATAAGGAACAACTATACAATTTAATGCACTCAAATGCAATGGTTCTGCCACAAATTCTACTTTTAGGGGACTGTTTTGTTAAGCGCTTTGTTGACACTGTTAGAGAAGAGTTAATTCATGTATTTCTAATATTCTCCCCGCCTCATTTTCGTAAATCGGGTGGGCAAAATATTAGAAACACTTCTCAATACAATGCAGTCCTGTTCAACACTACTGCAAACTACAACCTCAATGGTAAATGTGTTGTTAAACTAGAGTAGCACTCTGGGAGTGCAGACCTCCGCC
The DNA here is from genome assembly GCF_900634415.1 of Cottoperca gobio. Lineage (NCBI taxonomy): Eukaryota > Metazoa > Chordata > Actinopteri > Perciformes > Bovichtidae > Cottoperca > Cottoperca gobio. The sequence goes on along the minus strand of NC_041373.1, from coordinate 9,928,968 downwards.
AAGGCCAGTGGTGCATTCACATGCTCCTTGGATGGTACAGTTCCAGAGTTCGTTAGTCATTCTTCCGACTTTGGTGTGTCAATGAGCTTTAAGTCGTAATGTGGAAACAACATGGACAACAAAGAAAATGTGTTGTAGTCCTGTTTTATTGCTCAGTGTTTCCAGTAGGCCTATTTGTGTAACAACGAAGAGCAAAGAAAACTAATCCGGTGAGCCATGAAAATGTGTCCCTTAAATGTTCAACAACTTTGAATTTCCCAAGTAGGGAACTATATTTTCCGATTACTGAACCAGCACAAATGTTAACAAATGTAAAGCATGATTTGTGTATCCGCCCTGCGATTAGGATCTTCTCCAAAATGTAATGGGTTCTTCCTTTCTCCGAGGTAATTAACCCCCCCTCTGACAGCCTCAATCAAAACTGAACATTATTATCTTTGTGAAGGCGAGCTGCTGTTGATTGCGTTCGATTTTACGGGTGTATCTAGTAAAGCGGCCACTGAGTGTATTTTTTTCACTTGGTCCTACCGGCTAATCCATCGTTATAGTAATATAGTATAGTAAGTGATACAGTGAGGTGATTAGTGTGTGTTTTCTGTTGCAGATTACGTATTCTTTGAGAACTCCTCCAGTAACCCTTACCTGATCCGGCGGATAGAAGAACTCAACAAGGTATTGAAGTGTTTGTGTGTCTCTTTTGTGTGTGTTTATTGCTGTTTTACGCCTGAAGAGAAATAGCTAGGATTCCTCCTTGTTCGTATCCCCACCCCCCACTTTGCGATGGTGTGTGTGTGTGTGCAAATTGTAACATAAAGTGTTTGTAATATGAGGGAACCTGACGGGTGTTTACTAGTCGCCTAACTGCCATAGATATCACAAGACACACCTGTGGGAGTATATGTGTAGGCGGGGGAGATCATTGTAATGAACGTTTCAGGAGCTCAGCTAGCTTTGTACTTGAGAGCCGTTTACACCAACTTAAAAAAAGCTACGTGGTCTGACCTGTTTTGTCTGCCAATGTTTGATCATTTGTAGAGTTTCCTGTTTTTTTCTTCCTAGATGTGTGTCACTTATGTCAGTTAATTTAATATTACACAAGCATCTTCAACAGGCATCAGAAAAGCTTTTCCTGTGTTGCATTATCAATACGTGCCATTATCAAGTGGTGTGGGTGAGAAGATGTCAGAAAAAAAACATATTGTACATTATTGTAATATATATATTATCATTAGAAGGTGGACAAAATAACAGGAACTCCTTGCAGCATGATGCAATGTAACACAGTTGCCCTGCTACAGATGCTGCCTGTATGACGAATGGTATATTCAACTTGATGGACATTTTTGTGGCAGTAGCTTATCTTGGTGCTGCATTGCAATACATCATGAAGTGTTCCTGTTATTTGGTTCATAAAATACATCTGCTCTTACCACCAAGCTCCATTGAACAGCAGCAGAAGTTGGAAGCAGTTTTCTCAAATCTCATACCCCCACATCCATTTGCTCTCCATCAGTCACAGAATCTAATACTGGCTGAGTCTTTAAGCCTGTCGGCCTAATTATACAGCGAGACAATCAATCAATCATCTGATCAAAAGCGCTGTTGCTGTCCTGGTCAGCCTGTCACAGCAGCATTGCACACAAAGGAGGCAGGTCTCTTGGGAAATTAGAGGTTTGTGCAGGGAGGTGTTGCCAACGCTTTCAGTCAACCTGGATCCTTCTACTCTCTGTTTCAGACGGCAAGTGGAAATGTGGAGGCCAAGGTGGTTTGTTTCTACAGAAGGAGAGACATCTCCCACAGCCTCATCCAGCTCGCAGACAAACATGCAAGTGAGTAGTAACTCCTGTCACACACCAGGACAACGTTATGTTCAGGTATCACATGTGAATTTGTCCCTTACAAGCAATTCATTGTTGTAAGAGACGATATACTTTGTTCAGAATCTTTATATTGATTTGCATTAAACTCAAAATGATTAGTCAATTAGGTAGTCAATCAACAGACAATATTTATTAGGAAACATCAATTATTTTGTTTAAGTCATTTTTCATGCAAACATTTTAAACATTCTCTGGTTTTAGCTTCACAAAAGTGAATATGTTTTGCTTTTCTCTGTTTTATATTATTGTATGTATTGAAATGGAAAATATCATTATGGGCTTTCTGCTGCATGTCAGTCAGGCAGACATGTCCAGCTGTGTTTCCACTTAGCACGTCCTGTGCACAATGTAACATTTACCATCGATATGATTTTATTTTTTGCCTGTTGGCCACGGCTCTTGAGTGCATCCATTTGGTCACACAAATAGGCGCTCCAGTGCAACTTGAACATATTTAATTTCTCAATTACCTATTACCTGGAGGGAGATAATTGGAGGGTGTCTGTATGAGACGAAAGAAGGAAAGTGTTGTTATCACACTGTTCTGTGTGGGAAGCATGTACCTGTTCCCAGTGAGGTTTCACTTTGTCCTTTAGTCACAATAAAACAAATTGTTGATCACTTCCTGGAAATAAAAAATAGAAAAGAAGAAAAAACTCTGCCAAAGCAAATCCCACAACTTTGAGTAGGACGATTGAGATGAGGAGTCGGCAGCTGGAGACCCAGTGAATAATAGTTTTTGAAGTTTACGTGACTGAGAATCAGCACTGACAGAAAAGACAGGAATGTAACATGATTATATTCTCTCTGTGTGGTCCAACTGTTTGTGGAAAACCAGTTTTGCTCATTTGGCTAGACTGTAAACATAAAGCTTAATCACAAAAAAATAAACCATACTGTATGCAGGGACATATGCACTCATTGCAGCACAGTGCCAATTCCACAAAGCTATTTGGAGTCAGTTGTCTACCAGCTGCTCAGCAGAAGAGAAAACTCTTTGCAAAAATGGGCCAAACAGAGGCTCAACTGCCAATCGGCCAGTTTATTTAAAAAATATATACTTTTTCCAACATACCCTTATTACTATCAAGCCATGCAAATAGTTTGGATTTTATTTGTCAAGATTTGAAGGTATCTGCCCCTGAGATTGCTGCTGCTGCTGCTGCTGCTGCTGCTGTTGATGCCTCCCTAACACAGTTGTAGTGAAAATAATTGTGTTGTGGCACTCGAAACAACCAACAATTGTTTTTTGAATGCATACATTTAGTCATCCACTGCTAAAATGTATACATCTGGCTGTGATGAAAATCAACCAGTTGCTAACCTCAGCGAGAAATAAGAGATAGACTTCCTGTAGTGGCCTTCCAGTGGTTTGTAAGTGGAAAGCTTTCAATGTGAAACGGCAGCAGCAAAAAGAAAAACCTTTCAGTTTGCATTAGCTCTGTCTTTACACAGCAATTACAGCTCTTATATTAAGAAGGAGAGCTGACGAGCAAACAGCAAGACTTCTATCTGTTGGATAAAAGTAAGAACAGCAACATGATATAGGAAATGGAAAAACTATGTTACACTAAAATCGAAATATAAAGACTTTTAAAAATGGTAAGCCAATCACAGACGCTGCTCAGTCAAGGGGTCAGTATGCTTCAACTCAAAGTGCTTGTAAGTAAGCTTTCAACTTCGCTCTCTAGCTTTCTTGTTACTTCTGTCTCTTTTTCTGTGTACAAACGAGTGCAACACTATGAACGCCACTGTGGAGAGACCAAAAGTGTTCATTGTTATTTTTCCATTTGTACACTTCATTGCGTCTCGCCACTCGCTATGACCGAAGCTTTTTGCCCCGTCATTGTGTGTGGCCATACAGAACAACTAGAAAATACTCTCTTCTTCAGACTTATTTTAAGAACTAGATCATTTGGAGCGTACGCCGGCCTCAAGGGTTTAGTAACTACAATGGAAATGTACCCGGCCACAGGCTGTCACACCACAGTGCAACCGCCACACTGAAGGCCGGGTGAAAAGACAGCCATCTTAGAGAAGGGGGGGGGGGATGCTAATTGTTTAAATATGGAGATAATGGCGAACAATAATGGAGAGTGAAAATAACTGGGGTTATAATAGATTGATAAATTGACGTCACCTGTTATCTGAAGTATATGCCTGCACTGTGTAGCACTGACTTAAAACGTTTATCTGCTGCATGTTGTTATGTGCCGACTGCTGCAGCTACTCCAGTATTTATGCTTGAACACGGTGTCCTCTTAAAATGACTTGTAGTCGTGCTGAGTGTAATAGCTCGGGCGTCTTTAATGGATGGCAGCTTTGTGACTGCAAAGCCCTCGAGCCATTCTACCAGCCTATTGTATCTGAAGTCAGCCCAGTTATGAAATATCATTAAGTGGTGTTTTATGAAATGTTAGAGATAAATGGACGGTCTGTTATCTGTCATGAGTAAAGCCTGTTGTGTCATTCTTCTTCAACTTGCTTCTGTGACACATGGATACTCTTTCTATTTTTTATTCATAAGTTTTCTGATGTCATTTTCTGATGTGTGCCTTTTGCAGAGGAGTTGGAAGAAGAGAAGGAGAGCCCCATAGAGACAGAGCTATCAGAAAAACAGAAACACCAGCTACGCCACAGAGAGCTCTTTCTCTCCCGGCAGTACGAAAGTCTACCTGCGACACACATCAGGTACTGTTCAATGACACACACAATCTCCTGTGCAGGCAGTGCCCATGGATAGACATTCATCCAGCCATGAACTGACAAGTGCTGCTCACTTCCTGTGTTTTACATGGTGCTTGTTCTCTCTCGCTCTCCCTCTTAGGGGGAAGTGCAGCGTCGCATTATTGAATGAGACTGAAGCCGTTCTTTCATACCTTGACAAAGAGGTGAGCCAAAGAAAATAACTTGATTTATCATCTCTTACTGTTGATGTCATAGCAGGTTGTCAGGTGTCAAAAACGGAGATAAAGGTCTTCGCTGCAGCTAACAATTACTTTCATTGTTGATTAATCAGCGGATAATTGTTTTGATTGATCATTTAGTCCATAGAATTTAAGAAACTAGTGAAAAATGTGCAGAATAATCTTTTAACACCCGAGATGATCGTGTCAGATTACTCGTTTTGTCCCACCAACACCTCAAGACTAAAACTATTAAGTTTATTATCCCGTTAGTTAAAGAAATCCTCAACAAATACCCGAACGTGTAATAAATGATCAATATAGTGGCATATGGTTTTACTATTCGTTTCAGCCGTTATCTTTATTTCCCACTAAAACTTCACTATTTCTATCCTGTGCTTTTAAAAAAAAAATATATAAATATGATTGCTGATAACTGGTTTGTTTTCTTTAGGACACATTCTTCTACTCGCTGGTGTACGACCCAACACAGAAAACCCTGCTGGCCGACAAAGGAGAAATAAGAGTGGGACCGCGCTTTCAGGCAGACGTACCTGAAATGCTACAAGAGGGTCAGTCAGAACGTGTGATTTATATAATTACACTTACAGGTTTTGTTGTTTTGTTTCTGACTGACAACACTTTATTTCCAGCCTCAGTATCCACACCTCTAATGATTGGTCTGAAAGGGGTACAGCATGGAAAGGTAGTTTCTCTTTGGAGGGGTGAGAATATGCAGGCTTTGTTTGAATAATGAAGACAATAGCTGCCTTTTCCCCCTTGTTGTAGTCAAGTAAAATCCTCTGTTGTAGGTTTCGTTAGACTTCAAGCCCATGATTGACCCTCCTTGTTTATCCAGTGTCCACTCTTTACAAGAACAAAAACTGATATTGTCCCATGACTTGATTTTTTTAAGCCTCTCTCCCGCATGCAGCTTGAAAACATGGCCAAGTATTAATGGTAACTGAAGTCAATATTAGAAAAGACAATAAACCACCTCACAGCTTGACACAAAGTTTTCTTGCTAGCGTAAACAAAAGTTGTAAAATGTCTATATCCAGTATGCTCATTAGAGATTAGTTTTGCAATTTGTTGCCCTCTTTGAGGCTGTAGAGCAGAAAGTCTTTGTTTTTGATCGTATTGAACAAAGAAGATGGCGCTACTACTGTACTGATATCAACATGTACACAGTTTATAATGGAAGAAGATGACCCCAGATCACCCTCTTCTGTCCAGAGCCATCATATAGTTTGTGGACATTTACAGATGGCACTAGCAGCAAACTGTGTGCCGAGTTTAATCTACTAGCTCTACCAGAAAACTTGATACAGCCTTCTCATGGGTTGATAATCATAAATATCTCCACAAAATATACCAAATTATTCGGCCTGTGTCTAAGATCCCCCGCTGTCTGTGAGCTGTGGCCTTTTTGTGTCCTGCAGGGGAGGCAGATGACCGGGACCAGTCCAAGCTGGAAGAGAAGCTGTGGTATCCAGAGTGTCCGCTCACCAGCAAACAGATAGACCAATTCCTAGTAGTAGCACGGTAAGACCTTTCACCTCTGCCACTGACCGCATGTTATGTGGACTTATACCGTTCTGCTGCTTTCAGTATGCTGCTAAAATAAAGCAAATTGCTTGTTGAAAAAAAAAAATTCTTTCCAATTTCTTTTTTTTAAAAAAAAGAATTGAACCTTACACTGAGCACAAAAGGCACCAATAAAAAAGTTGACATAGCAATGACGATTTAAAAAAAACTATATTGTGCAGCTGTAACCCCCACTGCTGTGAAACTTACATTATTTAGCCATTATTTTCTTCTGTTTGTGGATGATTGATGACGCAAATATCATCGCAAATGTAATAAATGCACATTGTTGTTATTTGAGATAAAGCTCATTATGTTCATTTCTTATTCTTAAAAAATATGTTAATTTATAACAATTTATTTTGGTTATAAAAAATGGATGGAAATTGTATTCTGCACAGAATTATTAGTTTAACCATTTGTTGAGTTTGAGTCATGATTGGCTCATTACTGTGTCGTTACTGGAAGCTGTGCAGCTGTGTCTGCTTATTTTTCTGTAAACACCAATGAACAAAAATAATTAGTCCTTCTGACCAGGATGTGTGCGTTTGTTTATTTGTGTGTTTGTGTGTAATTGCTCAGGGCGGTTGGGACCTTTGCTCGAGCGTTAGACTGCAGCAGTTCAGTTCGACAGCCAAGCTTACACATGAGTGCGGCTGCAGCGTCACGAGATATCACACTGGTGAGTTGAACACACACATTAATGCACACTCTCTCTGCAGCACCTGATCGCCACTTAAATGAGGAGTTGTAACCCCCTCCTCTCTGTGTACATTTGTTGCAGTTCCATGCGATGGACACGCTGCATCGTCATAATTACGACCTCTCCAGTGCACTGAGTGTACTGGTCCCAGCTGGCGGCCCGGTGCTCTGCAGGGATGAGATGGAGGAGTGGAGCGCCTCGGAAGCCGCCATGTTCGAAGAGGCGCTAGAGAAATACGGAAAAGACTTCAACGACATCCGACAAGACTTTGTAAGTGTGTGTTTTATAATTGCGATCACACTCACTTATGTTAAGTCATATCAGTCACGCGCAAACTGCCACAGTGTTGCCAAGGGGACATTTTGTTCGATTTTAGTCATTTTAAGTATTTTGTATTTGGTGTTCAAGTGTGTTTTTAATGTTACATTCTGCGTTATTGTCAACCGTGATTCTACCTGCAAATGAACAGGAAGCAACACACGTTTTCGATGGCACAGTCGGCCCTAAATGTAGTTCATCTTTTCCCTCTGAGCTCCAAAACTGGACGTCAGAAAGATTTGTACATCTATTGATCCTGGTCCCATTTTTATCGTGAATTCTTTGCACCATAAAGTATTTTCCTTTTTCCAGAGAGAGCATAAAATGCTCCCCCTTATTTAGTCATGAAAGGCGGCTGTTAGACGATGACTCAATCTGTGGTCCGCTCGAATTCATATGCTAAAATGTACTCCCATAGTGACCAGGTGTCATGTTGGGGAATCAAGTTATTAAAACATGACAACAGCATAATTACCTTCACCGCTGTCTAGTTGTGTGGCCATGTATGTCCGTTGAAGAACGAAGAACATGGTGGGCTACGTGTGATAAACTTTAGCACATAATGGCGAGTGAAGTAAAAAGCAGAAGCTGTGTGATGAGCTGTGTTTTAGTGGAGAAGCTGTCTTCTTGAAACTTGCCATATTAATGCACAGTGGAGTCTTGATTGTGCCGCAGAGGTGATTGTAGGAGTTTCTTTGTAAGTTGTGATACTTCCTCCTCAGTGGGAATTCAGTGTAATCTTCATGAATTCAAGATGACCACAGTCACTGTTCTGTGGAGGGGAATTAAAAATCACCAATTTTAACAGCCGCCTTTCAAGCCTACAGAGCGTGACTATTTCTATTGAACTCTCCTTCCCACCATCTACCTGTACCGTACAATAAAGGCAGGATATGGGTGTTTGTAGAGGCACCAGGTGTTCATGAATACTTTATTAAATGTGTGAATCACTGTGTGTGTGTCCGTGCGGGAGTGTGTTTTGGTCTGGGGCTCAGAACCAAGCAAAGCCGGTAGCTTTCAGCCTCTGTGGTCACGATGCCGCTCATGAATATATATGAAGGCGTTCGCACCCAGATGGCAAGAACATGAGATATTAATATCATTAATTTGCTCTGTCTCTTTCCGTTTCCCTCTCTCCACTCATTATTTCCCCTTGTGAAGCTGCCATGGAAGTCTCTGACTAGTATCATAGAGTACTACTACATGTGGAAGACCACAGACAGATATGTGCAACAGGTGAGACCAATTCAGTATTTGCAAAACAATTTTAAAAAGTATTTTTTTAATCTTTTGGGTCCAAGGCTTAAAGGTGCCCTGTGGAATTTTCTTGTACACATTTATTGTTCACATTCAATGTTTTGTACTAAAACACATTGTGTGCAACTACAATAAGTCAACCTTGTAAGAAGTATTTCTTTTCTTTTTTTAACATTTGAAAACAAACAAAACAAAAACGTTTCTTCCCATTTCTCTACAATTCCCATAATGCAACTCGGTAGCATCTTTCATTTCACCGACCTTCACTCCGTGCAATCCCCCGATTGTAATGCAGGTTTTTCTGCTAGAAATGTCTCCAAGACTCACAAAACAGATCATGCAGCTTTTTGTACAGACTGAGTGGGAGATCCCATGGCAAATAAATTGACCATTTTGTGTGTAACATTGGTGAAGTGCACCGTTTTTATGGGGAAAATAAACCAAAGGGAATTTTGGGTGCAGGAGAAGCTTAGAAAGTTGTCAAATAAGTAAAAGGAAGCGTTGATGAAGTGGAGGCGTAGCTCTTAGAGAAGAGGTCACGTTAGATAAAAGCATCAGTCAAATGTATAACATGAGTACAAACAGTTTTCTCTACAAACTGCGCTGACGAAGGGTTAACTTTTCATGCTAATGGGGTTTCCCAGTGCTGTAGAGATTATCAGTGGCCGTCCATTGTGACTGCAAACTGTGGAGAAGAAGAAGAAAACGACACCTTTTTAAAATGCATTGACACAATTAATGATTGTTGTCGTAATGCCTTTAACTCTAATGCATTAGACTTCATTTTGAACTGTCTGAGAGGATATTTATCAGCAGCTGATTTATTTGTCATTAATGGATCAATCCACTGTGTTTCTCTCTGAGCAGAAGAGACTGAAGGCAGCAGAGGCAGAGAGCAAACTGAAGCAGGTTTATATCCCCACATAGTAAGTCGATTCATTTCACATTTATGAAAGTTGGTAGCGTTACTGTAACCATGGCTTTTTATGCATAATTAATGCTTTGATTTAAAGCACTGCAGAGGGCAGCTGCAGTCAGTCTGTTTTCTTAAATCTCCTCTTGTTCTTTTCTCTTGCAGTAACAAGCCCAACCCCAACCAGATCTCAATGACCAATGGCAAGATGGCGACAGTGAATGGAGCGGGCCCCGGAGCTTTCCATGTAGCAGGCGGGGGCAGAGCCTGCGAGAGCTGCTATAGTGAGTTTTGTTTGAGTGTGAGAGCGAGTGCATGTTTAAGCATGGTAAGTGTGAAATTAAATCACATGTGCCGTGTGCATGGGTCAATAAGAAATGGAGGGGAAACTAATGAAGTGTTACCCAGCTAAACGATTCTTTTCCTTATAGAGCACTTCTGGATCTGGAAGAGACCAGTTCCTTTAATTTGCACCATTACTATTACCATCTATTTATTCATCTGACTGCTGTTACTAATTCGGTGATCAATATCCCCCTTCACTTTTAATAACAAGCCATAGGTTCTGCTGATTTGTTTCTTCTATAAATAGTGAAATGCCCCTGATAATTTCACAAGGTGTGATCGCTTCAAATTGCCCAAATATTTAATTTTCAATTATATCACGCAGAGAAAAGTGCAGATTTTCGCATTTAAAGAGCGACAAATAGTCGGCGTTGTTTCTATGATAAATGATTATAGCAATTCATCTTTTGTCTAAATTTAGTTTTGACAATAAAAGATTGTCACTGAATTGCATTTTCTATTTTAACAAACTAGTTTACTGTCAAAAGAAGCGCACCGATGAGTTAACACTTGCTAGAATTATTAAAAATGGCTCCCGGAAGATGAAGCTCCGTCACAATAAAACCCTTACAGTCGTGGCAGGAAGTGTTCTGTTGGTGTTTGTAAGAGCTGACCATTCGATCGTTGAGCAGAGCAAAATGAAAATCGCAAAATATATCTTTTTATGAATTTTATTTTGTGCATTAACAGCCATACAGTCGGCCCAGTGGTACTCGTGGGGGCCTCCGAACATGCAGTGCCGCCTTTGCGTTTCCTGCTGGATGTACTGGAAGAAGTACGGAGGCCTGAAGATGCCGAGCAGAGCAGAGGGCCCTGAGGAGAGGACCTCCCCCAGTCCAGCACCTACTGTAAGCCCAGTCAGGCACAGATTTAAAACGCATGGGATGTAGTGCAGAGAAGAGAGAATCTCAAGAAATGACATGTTTAAATTCACCTAATCTCATACTAGTTTTCTTTTATCCCAAAATACTGTATTAGAGATGCTTTTATAAAGAACCACGCAACTGCAGGTCTGTAAAGTTGAACATCAAACATCACTTCCTGTATCTCACATATGAGCTGTGAATACATTCACACACCTTCCACTTTTACTCTGTGGATTTAATTTGTATTTCGTCATAAAGAAATCAATGAACAACACCAGAAACCCTAGAGCGTCCTCACATAATTGTATTGCAGCAGCGTTATTAACAGTATTCATCACACATCATCTACCTTCATGGGGATTATGATGTTACATTTTTGTTCTTGGTGTTTTTATTAAGGTGCTGATTCAATTTTATGGTCATTTTGGAGGCTGTAGTTACCCTCATTGACATAAACGTGTTGGATGAAATATTAGAATCACCTCTCCGTGTAACATCTCAAACTGCTGCCTCCAAAAGGACCATACAGTTGCGTTAACGTCTCTATTAACCCTAATGCAAGTAGGATTTATTGTTGTATTGGACTGTATTTAAGAAAGAAGCTAACATTTTGATCATAGTGTTGACTTCTCTATGTGGTAAAGTTTAAACACGATTATTATTATTTAGTACAGCAAGTTGGTATAACATGTCTTTTTAGCATTTAAAAATATTAAACATTCTTGAACATGAGCATGCTTTCAAAATGAAATGCATTGTGATGTGGAAGCTAGTGGAACAGAAAAGTTATGAAGTCCCTGAAAACTTTTCTATTTAAGTATTTGTGGCAAAGCCCGTGTCAAAGTAAAACAAACTGAGACTACTCTCATGCAAAATCACCAAAACTGTTCCAACTTTGGCACAAAGTGGTGTGTTCTTGTTGGAGCACATCGCTCATAGTAAGAAGCGGATTGAGAACAAAGATTATCAATGCACCTAAAATGGGATTTAATCCACCGTCTGCCTTTTGTTTGTCCCTCCTTTCCTCCCAGGAGCCTCGCTCACGGGGTCACGCTCCTCGCCAGTCCAACCACATGGTGCCGATGCGAAACAGTGGCAGCCCCAAGTCCTCCATGAAGACCAAGCAGGCTTTCCTGCTGCAGGCCACCCGCCTCACCAAGCTGGCCCGGCACATGTGCCGCGACGTCATCAGGCTGCGCCGTGCTGCGCGCCGGCCCTTTGTCCCCATTAACTGTGGGGCCATAAAGGCAGAGTGTAAGAGCTCTTTAAATTCCTCCTAACTTCTGCCACATGGACACACACACCTGCAGACAAAACACAACATATGCAGACATACAGAAACACACACGCACACACACTCGCCACCCTTCCTCTCCCTGACTGCCCCACCATCAACCCCCCCCCCCCCCCCCCCCCCCCCATCTCTGCCCCCCGTCTGTCTCTCTTTCTGTTTTTATTATTATTGTTATTATTATTATTTTGGTTTTGTATTCTCCCACTCCCTGTTTCCAATAAAGACTGCCTGTCCTCATAACTATGAGTTTTGATCATCTTTTCATTCGTGTTTTTTATTTATTTTTATTCTTTTATCTGTTGTGGTTCTTGTTCACTGTGAACTGAAAGCCATTGTTGGAATTCCAAACAAAGATTTTTATTGGTTAAACAGGGCTATTCTACATGAGCACGCCTGCACACACTTTGAAAACACACACATAATAACTGTCATTAGTAGTCAACTGTAATCCAATAGAACTCATATTCTAGTCTGAGCCGTGTACTTGCTGAAATTAGATGTAGAGAAAATGTATTTTAATAAGAGAAGCTCTATTTTGCACGGCGCCCCTGGTACAGGCGTGCCCACTCTGTGCTGTCATGGCAGAACGAGTTGTCTCGGCCACGAATGTTTATTGTAAATACTGAACCTCAGCTTCAGTGTGTTTGTCATCACCATTTTTAAAATCATCTTTGTTCATTTTTGCGCACTCATTCTTCTTCATGCTGTTAATCATGTGTGTAAAATGAATTGTGTTTGGGTTGATAATGAGCTTTAGATGGATTTTGCACTGATAAAACTTGAAAGAAGGGAGGTTGAAGCTGAAGTAAGGACCTTTTTTTTTTTTTTGGTACAAAGAATAACTAGCTGCTCTTGACTTCTTTGCTGCTGGCCGCATCTCCCGCCGATTATCAGGCTTACCCATTCGGAGTCATCTACTGGACCATGTCCTTCCTCGCCATACCATCCACTCAGCTGTTCTCCTGTGTTCAAATCATGCAATATTCACATGAATCCATCATGTTGCCTATTCTCGCTTGTAAATCCTGCAGACAGGATTTGCCATTTCTCCCCATCCTCGTCCTTCATTTTCTAACAACTGTTGCAATATTCTCATCTCATCTTCTACCTCTTCTGTTTTGCTCTTTTCTTTCATCACTGTGTGAATGTGAGAGTAGACCTCCAATAAAGTCACACCTGAAAGCATCTCTTCCGAGTCCTTGTGCTTCATGTGTCCCGTGTTATCTGTCCATCAACTCCACCACACTCCGAGGAACCATAAACACACACCCACCCCACCCCCACCCCTCCAGCATGTACTCAACCTGCAACCTGCAATGCCTGGTAATACCTTCATATTTAAATGTACGTGTTGACAATTATTTTTTTATTTTGTGTGTGTGCATGTAAGCATGTACTTACATCTCTGTGTATGCATGTGGCTAGAGATGATATTTTAGTGGACATACCATCCCTGAAAGTAAGTCACCACATGCATCGACTCCTGCATCATTCATTTTAAACATAAAGAGGTTATTTTCATAAGACATCCTGACAGATTGCCTTTTTACCTACAGACTGATTTTATACACAATTCTACAAACCTGCGGGCTTTGTTTTTTACTTGCATGATTCTGCAGTATTTCAGTAGATCGAGGGAGAAGAGAGATATTATACAGTCAAAGACACTGCAGTGGTTTGTAAAATGTATGTGTGTGTGTTTGGTTTAGACATGTTAAGGGCCGTCGGAAGGGCAGGGGAATCGCCTACCCAAAACCAGAGCCCCCCAAAGGAGCACTCTGACCAGTGTTGTGCAGTTTCTAGGTAAATCACACATAATCAGCACTTGGATTTTTACTGAATAACTGTCAAAATAAAGGAATATGAGTAGCGATGATTCAGATGGTCTATAGGAGCCAGTTGATGCAGCTCCAGTGTCTCTTCCAGAGTCCCGTCCAGCAGCCCACGCCCCTCGCTCCCACCGCACCCCGGGCCTGCAGACACCTCCCCCTCGACGCCTCCTCTCCTCTCTCCCACACGGCCCCCATGGCATGCTGGGAAAACGCAGCTACCATCATCACAGCAGGGCTGACCCGGACAGGCGCTCAGGTACACACACTCCTTTTCTGTATATAACATCTGAATGCCACAAACATTAAGAGTTATTTTCCAATAAGAGTGTTATTGCTTAACTTTATCCTGCCTAGAAGCAAAAAGCCATTACTTGTTTATATCTATTAATTAAACCCCCCTCCCCCCCCCCAAAAAAGAAAAAGTTGGAAAATGCGTCCCGTCTTGCTTTTTAACTGAGTTACTTATGATGTGAGTGGACCTTGGGGACAAAACTGTTGATATCCTTGTCATCCTTTTGCTTGATAAAATCAAATTAGTGGAAATACACCCGGAGTTGATAACCTTTTCTGCCATTTCTTATCTAAACTAGCTCGTTGGAGAGAATGACAACTAATTCTAATGAAAACGAATCAGCAGATGGGGGTCAATTGGATAATTTGGATGATTCAACTTCAGTCTGACTCTTTGTTTTTTATTGGTAACTTCACTAATTTTTACTGAAATTGAAACACAGTTATTTGTTGCACCACTTGTAACTAGGAAAAGTAATCAATACTATTCACAAGTGACAGATTCCCTCATGCATACTTTGCCTCTTGCTCTTGTTTTTGCAGATAACCCTGGAACCACAGGTGGACCCCTCCTGGTAAGTGTCTTATATTCTCCCTTTAACTAATTCTGTGCGACTGCATCCCCCCTTATTGTAATAAAATGATATTTCATTTTGTTTTTGCAGCACAACGGTCGCAGCAGCAGCAGTGGTAACTCCCGAGGTGGAGTGATGAACCGCAAGAGACGCCCCAACTGGATCGATGCCCCTGATGACAGCTTCTTCCTTGTTACCCGGGACACCAGGTAAGCAAAGGTGACACCTTTATAACCTCTGATTGGCTGACTGTGTGTGTGTGTGTGTGTGTGTGTGTGTGTGTGTGTGTGTGTGTGTGTGTGTGTGTGTGTGTGTGTGTGTGTGTGTGTGTGTGTGTGTGTGTGTGTGTGTCAACGGAAAGCAAGTGATGCTGAGAGCGAAATAAGAGAAATTGAGCTCTTAAAAGAAAAGACAATATGTGTGTCCTGTGGTGACCTTAGAGTGGCAGCCTGGGAAACCTGCAGAGTTCAAATTGATTAAAATTAAATAAAAGGGTTTATTTGAATCAAAACTCTAATGCAGCTGGTCACAGCTATAAAACGGTAAAAGCACCACTGTCGATGGACTAAATTAAGATATTTTGATCCAAAGGAAAAATGTATCCTAGAAGAAAAGCTGCCGTTGAGGAAACTAAGGTCATATTCACTGTTTTTCTGGTAACTTAGGGTTTTTTTAGCAACCTTGGGGAATTTAATATTCTATAGTTTAAAAAAAGCGGGCCACGGCATTCAGATGAAGTCCCCTATGGTGCCAGTTGGGCCAGCCATTGCAGTTTAGCCTAAGCAGATACCATGTAGATGTAGGTTTTGGTTTAGCTGCTCTTTGCTTGGGTGAGTGCCGGATTTAGAGGCAGCTCAGGTACGTTAGAGGGATGATGTCGGCTGTCAGATGGCTCCGTTTGAGACCGCACAGCTTGATTCTCACTGCAGGGCCTGATGATAAGTCGAAACAACATCTGACGTCAGTAGTGGGCTTCCATGAGAATGCTCACTTACATTAGAATTGAACACCTAACCATACATAAAACATGCATTTCTTTTGACAATTTTATAGACGGTGTTGGTGGGACTTTGAATCGTGACTTCAATATTGTAAATCTCTCGACTACGGCCTGAACAACTTTTGGATCGATTGCCATAAAATTTGGTGCATTGGATGAAGTCTAATAACTCTATCATCGTTATATTATTGTATTATCGATATTTTTTCGTCTATAGCGCTAGCGGGTGGTTGACATTTTGAGTTTTTGGTGAAATGTCTCGCCATGAAATTTAAAACAGACATTCATGTTCGCCACGGGATGAATTGTAATAACTTTGACGATCACTTATTGCCAAATCTTTTTATTCTTCTAATACTTTGGTTTATGACCAAATACCCACAAAACTAATGAAATGTCCCTTAGCCCCAGCTGTACTCTGTGTTTAGTGTTAATTAGCAAATGTTAGCAAAATGGTGAACATTGTAAACGTTATTCCTGCTAAACATCAGCATGTTAGCATTGTCATTTTGAGTATGTTTGTATGCTGATATTAGCATTTATCCAAGTTTTTACGTGCTGCATTTATAGAGATATTTTAGTTTTTTCAAGACTCAAGTTGAATAAAAATTGTGGATTGTAAGATTTGATGATGCACTCTTGCTGAACAAAATGAAATTTAAATAAAATAATCTCTTCTATAAATTGCTGGAATTGATGTAAACAAATAACTTGCTTACGACTGTAATACAGGCATACATGTATATTTTGAAATTAATGCTTTTTAAATGAAAAAAAACTGATCGAAATGTCTCAAAAACCCCAAACACATTCATGGTCTGTTTCTGTTTGTACTCTCAGTACACCTTTTGTTGTAGACATGATTGAATAAACATGCATAAAAAATAAGTTTCTATTTATTTTTCTCAAACATACATCGACACACACTCTCTCTGAATCTCTCAAACACACATGCACATCATGATCAATGTTTGCATGTCTGTATGTGAGGGAGAAAGATGTTCTTCCATTAAGCTTGTGTCTTAATGAGCCATGGCACCCGGGCCTCAGAGCCGCCCACTGATAACCGAGGCTAAAATTAGAGCAGCTAACTGGTGCAGATCGGCCAGCGAGGAGCCAGGCAGCGCTGGGCCCTGAGTGGAAATATCATTACCATATTAATCACAGCTGCATTCATATAGATCACTCACTTACCACCAATATCAACATGGCGGTGTGTTTGTGTGTGTGAGCGATGTCGTTCTGAATGCTGTCCCTTTATCATATTACACTGCCTAGTAGAGACTAGAAATGATTTTCAGAATAAAAGACATGAATAGATTCTGCTCTGAAAGGCTGCTGCTAATGAGAGATGATTGAAAGTTTCATTTCCTCCCCCTCTTTCTCTTTCTCAGTATGATGAAGAACGCAGTGTGTCACAGAGCAGAGAGAAGGAGTGGGAGATCACTCCCTCTAATTCAGGGAGGCAAGAGAGACAAATAGAGACAGAGAGGGAGAGATTAACACTTTTCTTTGCATGGGTTTCACTCAATTCAAACAGCTAAACAGGACAAAAATAAGATGATAAGAACTTATGAAGAAACTGAAATCTTTACCTGATCATGAAGCTGATAAAAAGTCAGGGATCAATGTATTATTTGTTGAGATATTTCACTGGGTAATTGACAACTTTGACCTGCTGGTGGCCCTTTGGTGGAAAGTCAGAGGATCAACAATGTCATTGGGATTCATCTTGCGGGGACAATGACGATCTGTAGAAAATGTCATGGCAATCGATCTAATAGCTTTCAAGATATTTCATCTGAACCACGAATGTGAAACTCGTGATGGAATAAGAGGGGACCATGTTAGTAGAAAGTATGTTGGCAATCCAACAAATAGTTGTCGAAACCTTTCACTCTGAACCAAAATGGCGTATTGGCAGGGAATCAATCAACGTTGTTAGGATTCATCCTCTGGGAACTATAAATGCCTCAAAACAGTTTTAAAAAGGAAGGTGAAGAAAATGATTTTGCAAGTCTAGTTCAGATTCAGAGATACCTAATCATTGGTGGAAAGTAGCCAAGTACTTAAACCCAAGTACTGTACGCGTCTTTACTTCACTTGAGTATTTCCTTTATACTTTATGTGTACTTCTACTCCACTTCAGAGGGGAATATTGTACTTAATACTTCATTACTTTTATAAAATAGCTGTAGTTACTTTGGATATTAAGATTAAGAGAAACATATGATACGATTATAGACATCTATATGTTCTATTTAAAGAACAATTTGAGGCCAGAAATTATCAAATTATCCAATATTTCACAAAAACCAAAGATTTCGTTTTTCTTCTTTCCCACCCGATTAATCATATCACCGTTTATCTTGGGACCCTTTGAAAGGGCCCCGACCCCTATGTTGGGAACCACTGAAATAAACTACCAAACTGTTTATCAAATAGCTTTTGCTGCTTATGCATCAATGCATCGGTAATAACAATCATTTAATGTCATATATAATAATATATATATTGAGCCCAGAACAAGAAACAGAAATGTAAATGAGACAGCTTGCTATATTTGAGAGTGGATTCACATGTTTGCTTTTCTCCTCTCAACGGCCAGCTGAACAGACAAACAGCAGAGCTTTAGATAATGTGCCACCAATTGATATCTGCTCTGTTCCTCTCTGCTTTATATTCTGCTCTGACTCTAGGTCTAAGTGAAATGTACGTCTGTCATGCTGTGTGATAATCTCAGGGTTCGTCGTACTTAAAAGATGTGTAGATGCATGCAATTGCAGGCCTATTTACTACACTTGGCTGCACAGGCACATAATGTGCGCAGGGTCTTCATGAGTGCTCTAGTGCTCATTTTATCAACAGCGGGGATGTGGAGGGAGCTGATGTGTTTTCCTGTTCACAACACAAAAATAAACATCCTTAATGCTGCTGAGAAACAAGGAAAGAGGAAGAAAAGACAAGGGCTGTGCATTTATTAAATCTGAAAGTGTTTTTCTTGACCGCCTGAAGTAAACCATGAATCAACTACACGTTGTGGTTATGTATCTCACATTTGTCTGCAAATAATACCAGTAGTGCTGTGTCCAACACACGGGAGTGCGCCCCATGGCCTTGTAGTTTAGTGCTTTTGGTTGCTGTGTGCTGTTGAAAGAGCCTACCTGTTATAGCACAAAGCCCACTGCAGTCTGGAAATGACTAGCAAGCTCCTTTATAAGTCTGGAAACCCTGCAGTGAAGGACCTCTCTGTCACTAATTCTACTACTAATGCTCAATAAATGTTGCACTTTGAGTCCTCCAGAAATAAAAATGAAGTGGTTGTTTCTAAAGACTTTGTCAGCAGAATGGAACCTCAACTTGGTGCCTTTAAACCGAACCTTTTCGTCTTGCATTGAATCATTTTAACCAACTTAAAGTTTGCAGTCTTCTCTCTTTATTAGTGTCTTCATCTAATGTCTTAATTGTGTCAGAGGCTTTACCACTTAACACCTCATTGTTAAGTGTAAACAATTTGTTGCCTGTTAGATGTGCAGAAAACAGCCACAGAGAGGAGATGTTGCAAAAACCAGAATCAAAGAGCAAGTGAGGACACAATTTGTTCAAGCAAATAATTAAGTGATTAATTACTAAATTGCCTGTAAACTAATAGCATACATAATAGATAATCTGTCTGATAAAGCCCACAGCCCAAAGCCAGTTTCATTATTGTTTCTATGTGTTGGAAGCCTTTTTTACTGCAGGTTGTTCTCCAAGCATCACGTCCAGTATAAATAATTTATTCAGACAAACAGTATCCGCAGGCTCAGCTACTGTAACTAGCTGAAACATAAAGATGTAATCATAAATTAGATTCGATTTTTTTGTCCACCTCAGCCGAAGTTTGTCTTTGACTTCTTCCAAGTGCAGCAAGGGTACACACAATACACATGACATAACACACCATTAAAAACAAATGTTACTAATGCTACTAACTGTTGTATTAATCTACTTAAATATCACACACCCAAACGCCATGTGCTAAACATGTTTCATGAAGAATGAAACTGTTAGAAACTGTCGGATTGTAAAAGAGAAAGTTTAACTCCGGAGACTTCATAGTTAAAGTACAGATGAGAGAAAGTGAATGAAAGAGTCAACAATCAAATCTAACAGCCAAAATTTCCCAAATCGCAAGTACGCAGTTAAAATCCACCTTTTAAGAAAAGTTTGACTGTTTTGTTTAATTTGCTTTCTTGTGAGAGTTAAATGAGAAAATCGATACCGCTTTCTCATATCTGTACGCTAAATACAAAGCTACCGTCAACAGCTTAGCACAAAGACTGGAAAGAGGGGGAAACAGCTGGCTCTGTCAAAAACCAACTGAATTACTCATTTTGATTGACAAAACAATCTCAACACAAAGGTCTATTTAGATTAGGTTCAACTTTATTGTTCTTTATTGAGTATAGATACTGAGACAAAGAAATGCAATTTAGCATCTAATCAGAAGTGCAAAAAGCAGTAGGCTAATGTACAGAGTATATACAGAATAAAATATAGAATAGATTAAAGTTTCCATTTTTCATTAGCATTTTACGGACTGCTCATCCATGTTGCCTTAAAAATTGAGATTAGAAATTCATTCCTGGCCTTGGAAACAGTAATTTGGCAAATTTGTGAGATTATTTTCTTTGCTGTTACTACTACGAACTACTGATTCCAAGGTCAAGAAGGAATCTTTAAATCTGGAGTTTTTACTGACATTAGCTTTGCATCAGTGTATCTTCTTCTGCACTTATGTCCTGTCTCGTCTCCACCCCTCCAGGAGGGCCAGGCGGCTGCTATCCCGCACCCAGCTGAGGCATGCTTGTCGGCAGCCATGCGAGCAGATCACCCTGCGCAGGGTCACCCAGGGCCTTCCACAGGGGCTTGTCCTCGCCCCTCCTCACCCTCACCCCAGCCTGAGGATGCGCGGCCCCATCGTCATCCACGACTGACTCAACACGGACTCTCTGACACCCCTGCTGCATACACACTAACAAATTCTCGCCTCCTATTCTTTCATTAAATTCCTTTAAAATGGCGTTATAATCCTGAACACTTAAACAAGCTGGCAACAGAAGGATGTCATGAGCCGTGATGCAATAGAAACATACACCTGACCTGACTGAAAGTGCCGCCTGAATTTAATCCTGGGAATGTGTTTGTATGTGTAAATACTGTATTTGGGTGCATGCAAGTGTGTGTGCGCGTGTGTGTGAGTGTGTGCGTGCGTGTGTGTGTGTGTGTGTGTGTGTGTGTGTGCGTGTGCGTGTGTGTGTGTCTGTGTCTGTGTGTGTGTCATGCCAGCAACACGCGAGAGAGGATGTTGACGTGTACTTAGTTTTTATGGATTGACATAACGACAGAACTTTGTGTGACTTTTTTTGTGTTGATGGTGAATTGTTGTGAAGTTTTATCAGTTTGTATAAAGTTATTTCGGGAGGGGACTCGGGTGGGGGCATGGGGCTGGATTAGGATAGGGGTGGGGGTTGGGATTGCATTTGTTGGGTTCTTTTAACTTTGGAGAAGAGGCAAATGTCCAACGCTGACGTTAAAAAGAAAATGCACTATGCGAAGACTGAACTTGCAGCCTTTCTTTATAAAAAAAAATAGAATGGCTGCTCAGAATTGTGTTTTACCTGCAGGTTTTCATACTGTTCTTGAAGTTTAAATCAATGAGCTGGAGTTGAAAAATGATGACCTGGAGACTTTATTTCACAAATAATAGCTGTCAGTTATTTATAACAAATCTGCAGGTCTGAAAATATAACAAGGCAACGAAATAGAGAGCTTACGTCCAACAGCATACGCCTCCCTCATGAATCACTGTATAATATATTGTATATCTCATGAAAGCACTGTAAATCTACTCATCCTATTTCTATGGCCGACTGTACCTACCTAGCCCTAACACGGGTACTAAAGCACTTACTTTGCAACAGAAAAAGGGCATGGATCTGTCATATTTTCCTCAAGGCTGTGAGGTACGGGCAACATTTTGAGGCAAAAAAGATGAGCGACTTGTCCAGCAGCTAATATTTCTTCATTGTTCTTTAAAGCCAACAGTCAAGTTGATCCTGTTTCAGACCTCTCTTTCTCCCTGCTGCATGTTGCCATTGGGCGTTGACTCAAAATGTTGCCGGGTTATCCCACGCAGCCTTCAGGTGTGTTTAATTATGGGTTTTAAAACTGGCATCGCCGCCGCATGTCTTTGAGGTGAGAGCCTCCGCTGATGATTTCTTCTCTTTCATTCAGAATGTTTATGTTAGTGTTTACCGTATGTCATGTGTTGAATTATGAATAAGATGAGAATAATAATAATAATAAAAAAACAACAACAACACAATGCCGGATTATGGTGTCCAGTCTCAGTGAGTAATTTTGTGGTGTTACATCCTGACAGCTTGCCCTGTCTCCCGGCCACCTACTCCATCTCTCTGCCTCTCTTTGTGGTGCTCTGGAGGGTAGAGAGTTATGGATCACCTGTTGCACACTGTGGCCTGTGTGTGGATGTCAGAAAATATCCTAAAAAAATAGGGTAATTTGACACAGTGATGAGGAATGAGCAGTGCTCTCCAAATATAAATCATGCTGTTGGAAGCTTGCAGCTTGCCTCAAGGTACTTCACTGTGTGTGTGTGTGTGTGTGTGTGTGTGTGTGTGTGTGTGTGTGTGTGTGTGTGTGTGTGTGTGTGTGTGTGTGTGTGTGTGTGTGTCAACTGCTGTGTGTTTTTGTTTCCATCACATTTTCTGTACAGTCTGCAGTTTCCCCTGAAGGTGAGAATCAGAAACAGAGGGAGAGTGTGAATGACAATATTTACATTGTACTAGATATGTTGTAATTGGATTTATGTTTTAACTATAGGCATGTGGAACTGCAAGGGACAATTTAAAAAAGCCTCAGCAGATTTAACATGTTCATCATGACATCTGTTTCCTCATAATATAGGCCTTTGTAACATAGGCAGCACATTGAATCTTGCACTTTAACACAACATGTAAACTATAGTGGGAAAACATATGTGGACACCTTAACATGTAATTGATTAACATGTCATTCTAAAATCATAGGCATTATTATTCTGCTATGTTTTTCTTGACAGTTTACATTTTCATGCAGTCTAGACTACAGCTTATATTGTCCACTTGCTTTTTACCTCATGTTTTTTTGCTTTTGTTTTGATTTTAAACATCTTGTTTTTAATTGATTATGCTGTTTATTTAAATCAATGCTTTTCAACACTTCAGCATTTTAAATGGCAGGCAGTTGTTATTTTCCTTTTTGTAGGACCGTAAGACCTTAATAAGCATATTTGGGTTATCAATGTGGTTTAGTAAATAAGGATCAGGACTAAAAAAGAAGAGACTCAAGCATGATGTGTCACATATATATTTCTACTATTATACTATCTACTACTACTCTAACTAAAATTATTTTTATTGAATTTTTTGTTGGTGTTTTTTGAAACAAGAAAAAGCCTGAACTCTTTGTTTTTAATTTAGCACAAGGGAAATATACAAAATAAGACGGGGAATTAATCATTGTTATTTTTATTTAATTAAAAAGAGAAACAATCAGGTGAACAGACAAAGAGCAAAATAGAGCAAGGTAAGAGGTAAAATGTGTCTTTCCATTCATTTTATAATATATTTCAGTGACTTACAGTAGTTTGCAGAATTATACATGAACACATTGTAGTATGAATATGATACTTACCCCAAAATAATCACAAGATAAACATTAGCTATCTGAAATGTTTGCATCCTATTGTCAAATAAAATAAGTGATAACATTGTATGTATATGATGGTAAATGTTATATATTTTTTTAATGACAACCAAATATGAACGCCAGACAAATTAGTGTATGAACAATTAAAACAAAAAGATCAATGGTTTCAGCTTCTGAAGAACAAAAGATGCAAGGACCCACTTCAAAATCACAAGCAGGGCAAATTGCTGATACTATTTTAAAATGGGTTTCTTTGACTTTAGGAGCAATACGACATGATAGATAAAAAGAGAGGGACTGTCTGATTAAAAGGACCTCTATTTTATCATGTACACAAAAATCTAAAACACGCACTCCAAAATTACTCCTGTAGATCTTGGAAGTCGGAGCTTTGTATGAGGTACTTGAACGCATCACGCTGTATGCTGGACACTGTGTGACCACCGGCATCCTGGCCCGGGTACTTCTCACCCTGTCTCTTGATTATGTCCATTGCTTTCCAAAATGAAAAAAATGTCAAAATAAAACAGTAAACAAACAAAATAAAAGATTTTTGTTGATCATGCGTGGATGTCGTTCTTAAACCGATTTCGTGTCATTCAACCGCCGAAGCTCCAGTGGCGCAATCGGTTAGCGCGCGGTACTTATATGACAGTATACAGCAGAGCAATGCCGAGGTTGTGAGTTCGAGCCTCACCTGGAGCACAGTTTTTACATTAACCCTGACCTTGTGACAGCAGGCAAACGACCTCGCATATTAATCTCCTCTATAACAACTGTTGTGCATCTGGGTAGAACTCTAATCTCCAAATACACATAAACACAACATTGATTCTTAGTTCCTGTCAGCAGGTGTATTTTCATAAAGTGACTGTGGTGATAATAAATTACTGGACAAACATCAAGCAATAGAAAACTAAAATGGCACATAATATTATTTTAATATGATAGGGTCAGCTACAGAACAATGATAGATACATATATCCATCCATCCATCCATCGTCTACCGTTTATCCGGGTTTATCCGGGTCCGGGTCGCGGGGGCAGCAGCTCCAGTAAGGAACCCCAATCTTCCCTTCTCCGGGCCACATCCTCCAGCTCCGACTGGGGGATCCCGAGGCGTTCCCAGGCCAGTGAGGAGATATAATCTCTTCACCGAGTCCTGGGTCTTCCCCGGGGTCTCCTCCCAGCTGGATGTGCCTGGAACACCTCCCTAGGGAGGCGCCCAGGTGACATCCTTACTAGATGCCCGAACCACCTCAACTGGCTCCTTTCAATGATACATATAGCCTACAGATAAATAGAGAAAGTAAAAAATAATATAAACTATACAAGAGCACTTTGTGACAAAATCACAAAGCAAAAATGACAGTGTCTAATATGTATAACATTATAAAGTTATGATACTTGTAATCGTGTTTGTCTCGATTAAAAATATATATATTTTCTTTTACTGCAAACCTTAAATATATTTTTGATTCATTTTAAATATTTTGAGATTATAGATAATACACTAAGTCAGCAATACAAGGTAGAGTGTCTATTGTTTTAAGATATAAACGAAAATGATAATTTCTTTGTATAATAGGAATTCCACATAAGGTGGGTAGATAAAGAAGAAATCAACTTACTCCAAACATGACATTGAACATTTTAAACAACTCCTTAACTACTAACATTTTGTTGGTGTAGTGAATTTTCTTTTTATTAGGTTTTTCTTATATTTTTGTGTAATAGTTTCTGTACACACATGCTTGTTGCATATCTTATAATATTAATAATAATAATAATAATAATAATAATAATAATAATAATAATAATAACAATAATAATAACGACAACAATAAAAAACAAAAATAACAATACTAATTATGAAAAATCCTTTTGTTTTAGTAACTGTCATGTAAACAACTATATTACTAAGCGGAAGGATAAAGTAAAATAATTAAAGTGATAATTATATTTTGAGTTAAATCATGAAACACAGCTTCTTGATATCACTATAAACAACAGCAACACAATATTGGATTTTTTATATTGGACTAACAAACAGCAAAGCAATAACATTTTTATTTTATTTCACACAAACTCTAGTATGTCTCTCTCGATCTTCTCAGGTGTGTTGCCCAACAGCGCCCCCTGCCTGTAGTCCACCGGAACTGCTGCTATTTTGTGAAACAAGCGTTTTTACCACTAGAGAGCGATGCAACTTCACTGGACAGAGTCCACACCTCCGCAGCTCTAAAGATGTGTTTCTAACTGTAGTTTGCGTTTATGTTCCACAAGATGCTTTTTGACAGGAGACTGAATGACTAGTCTGCCTCTGGTCTTTCTTATAATCATTTGTATTCACAGATTTATTTAGTGACCTCTCAGGTCATCTGGGACAGGTCTGCTTCCTGTGTCGAAACTGCCGGTCTGCTTCACCTCTCTGTTCTTTTAAATCAAGGCTGAAGACAATCTCAAAAAATCAAAAAATCATTAATTTCTTACACACTGCACTATAACTTTTCTTCTTGTATTCTTATTCTATTTGAACTTGTTTTGATTTTCCATTCTTGTGGTTCTTTAATTACTGTTTTTATTGTAGTTGAATGTCTTTTTGTGGTGTGTTTCTTTTTCTAACCCTAACCCTAACCCTAACCCTAACCCCTGTCTCAATGTTTTTGATGTTTTGTGTAAAGCACTTTGAATTGCCTTGTTGCTGAACTGTGCTACATAAATAAACTTGCCTTGTCTTGCTGAGTGACATTTTCAATCGAGCCATTCGGAGCTTTGGCTTTGGCATACCTCTAAACAGCATGTGCATAATGCTCGATTTCTTCACTGCATGGTAACATCTGGGCTATTGAAGACTCAAACCATAAATCTTTTTTAGACATAATTTGTTTCCCTGTACATGACTGTTACATGCTGTATATACGGGCCTATCTGTGTCTTTGGATGTGTGTGTGCTCTGTGTGAATGTTTGTGTGCAGGTCTGTCACTCTAAGCCCTTTAAAGCTGCGAATGAACAAGTAGAAGATTGCAGTAATGATGTGACCCAGATGTCCCGGGTGCAGATCTCCAGGCTGAAAATGAGAGTGCAGATCAGGGCCTTGTACCTCCCGTCCCCCCCTGCCCTCCCTCCCTCTCCCTCTATCCAGCCCGGGACACAATCACAGAGTATTTAACAGCAGGGAATATGTGTCTATGTATGCATGTAAATGCATGTGTGTATATCATTTGAGGGAATGTTGTAGTATGTGTGTGTGTGTGTGTGTGTGTGTGTGTGTGTGTGTGTGTGTGTGTGTGTGTGTGTGTGTGCGTGTGTGTGTGTGTGTGTTTAAGCTCATCCAGATCCATGTAAACACGAGGGATCAGATTTTGGAGTGTGTGCCACTTGTTCTTGGTGTTCCGGATTAGACAAAACTGTTTTTTAATTTACTCTCCTCAGCTGCCTCCATAAGACACTAAAGCCTTGCATCTCCCCACCAGAGACCCCACGACCCCACCCCACAACTCCTCCTCCTCCTCCTCCTCCTCCTCCTCCTCCTCCTCCTTTGCCCCCCCCTACTCCCTCCAATGAGGTGACCAGGTGGCTGAACAATCACACACGACACCCTGACAGTAGGCTCAGTGGGCCACTTTATTCAATGAGAAGAGCGGCAGTTGGAGTGGCGCAAGCGTCTGTACGTGTGGAAATATGTGTGTGTGTGTGTGTGTGTGTGTGTGTGTGTGTGTGTGTGTGTGGGTGTGTGTGTGTATGTGTGGGGGATTGAGGGGAGAGGGGACAAAAGACTGAGAGTTTAATATTAGGGATAAGCTGTGAGTGAACATCCTGATCAGAGCAGAATGATCAAATTCTGCCAGTGATAATCCTCCAACTTGGAAAATTAAATACCACTCTGCTGCTCACTCACACACAGACACACAGACACACACACAAACACACACAGTATTTAAACAGGGTCTTAATCTGACCTGTGTCTCATAACCCTGCTTAGTTCCTTAGGGAACTGTACTGATATCTGATGAGTTTTTCATTAATAAGACACAAATCTAATCCTGAGGGAGAAACACAAAATGACAACGGATAAACCCAGCTTTCCCATCACACACACACACACACACACACACACACACACACACACTGATACACTATCTAACTAGACATCTTTATGCACACACTTACACTCATGTTTATGCTTTAATCTCCCAATCCCAGTTGTATTCACTCCAGCCTACATTGTATTTCTTTGCACATCTTTGTTATTCGAATGAATGAAATATCATCTTTATTTATAATCTGTAGTTGGTTGGTCTGAGGTTCTAAAAGATCTACCAATATGTATAATCTTTTTACGCCCTTTTACTGCAGAGTAAAGTGTTCAGTATACTTGAAAGTAACCCGCCTGCCTGTCTAAAGGCTCTCGTGTTTATACCTGTTCTGAAAGGCCTCATTTGAAGGTCATAACCTCCTCCTACCTGAATCACACTGCTTCTCTGATATCTCTTGAAGAAATCTGTGTTTGTAAAAATGTAGCGACCAGGTGACCAAAGCGAGAGTGTATCTGATGTTGGCCTTCATCTGCTGGCGAGCACCGTAACCCTTGTTGAGCCTTGGAGGAGCGGCCAATTTTGAATGTTGTGTTTACAAATCTCGACTGACAAATACTACTCAGTGTCCACCAGGAGTCGTTTTCACCATTCATTTTACTGTACACAAGCTTGTACCTTTAACTCTTCATCAAAGAACAATATTTACTAGTTGCTCATGTTTTGTAGTGATGATTAAACCAGGAGAGTTTTAGGTCTATCCAAGCCACGGAAGTGTCATGTAGCATTGTCTGTGGAGAAAAGGAATGGGAGTTTTATTTCCAAAATCTAGGACTCCCAAAAGAGCCCCTCCCAATTCTTAACTCAATTCTGACTTTGGATAAGAGCTTTCTGTCGCTATTTGATGATCTGACAAGCTTGTCTGAATCATATTGAGGCCTTTTTGTGTCATTTTCTACAAACGACTCACTAATAAAAGCAATGCCCACACATGTTTTCTTTCTTTCTGATAACAGTCTTTGATATGAAACTAATATATCTCACTGATATCAGGCAGAGCTCATACAAAACAAATACTAATCATGTCCTGGGGAACCACCAGACTTGCTTTATTCCCATGAAAAAACGTTCTATTACTCTATTACTTTGGTTTCAAACTGAAGTTGCAGGTTCAGTCCTAACCTGCTGTGGCTCCAGAAGAAAAATGAACTGTTTGCTTCCTATTAACCTTCAATATGTACAGTTTTTCTATGCTGAAATACTACCTGTTCACACTTCCCCAGAGGGAAGTTCCTTATTATGTCTATTGGTAATACAACCTTGGGTACAGTGTCAGTTTGCATTTAGTGCAGATGTGTGTCATTGCTGGATTGAGCTTGAAGGGCCTCCTAGCATTGGCTTCACCTTGTGGCTTTAACTGCACCTAGATAACGCAGCGGAGTCATACAGTAAAATCAAGACTGCATGAGAGAACAGCATATGATTTGAGCTGTGACTGTTTCAGGTCTTTCAATGCAAGGTGCAAGATGGTCAAAACTATTAACCTGGCATTGTTCGTTTTATGTGAGATTCATATTTTAAGAACAGGTGATAATCTCGCAAAATGAACAAACATAAAGTTTGTAGGTTTGACTGATTGAAAATATAGAGTATCATGAACTGATACAGCGCTGCAATTAATTATTCTTTTCATTAACGATTATTATTATTATTATTATTATTATTATTATTATTATTATCATTCGGTCTAAATAATGTCAGAAAATTATTAAAAACTTCCATCCCAGGTTCTTAAAGTGCAGTGTTATGTCTTTAAATGTCCTGTTTGTCAGTTCAACACAGTTTATTACTATATCAAATAAAGAAAAGCAGGATATCTCCGTATTTGAGGGACTGAAAACTGTATTTTATGTCATTTTTGCATGAAAGATTAAACTACTATCATGATTAATAGATTATCATATAATTTTTCTCTCAATTGCCGAATTGATTAGTTAACTAATTGTTGCAGCTCTACAGTCAATCACATGTATGCCTATACAGAATGAGCTGCTACACTTAAACAAAGTAGCAGCAATTATTGCCTATTGTAAATAAAGCTAATGCAAAGATCGCCCACATTAAACCACAATTGAAATCCTAAAGATTGATTTAAATCAATTTGAGAATAGATATCTTGATGTGGTTATATTTAGTTAATTTATGACAATGTGACAGTAAAATGGATCCTTCAACTTCTTAACATCCTTGTCATTATAATTTATATTTGATAAGATTTCTTCCCCTATGAGGAGATTTTTGTCATATTTGATTGAATTTTGAAAAGTTGCGTCGCCTAAGCAAAATATAGTGCACAGGGAGTGAGTGAAACCTAATCGTTATGTGTAATTTCTCGAGAATTACAGTAAAATGGAACAATTCTTCCTTATGTTGGAGACTCCCACTGGAACCCCTTCAATCATCCCTGCTGAACTTGAATTAGGTTGCGCTTGTTATTTTTCTCCGGGGCACACGAGTGTGTGCGTGGTGACTTCCTAACATATAGTGGATGAGAATAATACATTATTTCAATCTCAACTGTACCAGCTTTGATTGTATTTGTATTTTGAGTCTTGGACGCCAATTTGCGCTCAATCTACTCCCGCCACGGCGTTAAATGTGTTTTTCAAGATTGACCCCGCCTATCTAGATTTACTTCGGCGTACACCAAAATGGGTTACGAGTGTATTCCACAGATCCAGTGCATCATAGAACTTCGGTAATAGACCAATGAGAATGTAGTTTTGGACAGGGGCAGAGCTAATTGACAGAAGCAGCAGCCAATTAACAGGCGTTTCGCCCTGACGTTGTAACCAATCACCAAGCATATGCCAAAAATAACACCTCCTCTTGTTCAGCACCCAAAGTCGAAGGATAGCTCTGGCCTTTCAATTGAAGAAAGTGCTAGATTTGTCAGTGTTGTATAATATAACCAATTCTCAGTGTCCATATTTGTTTTGGAACGATCGGAATAGTCTTCATTTTATGTGTGAGACAGAACTGGCGTCAAACATGCGTAAAAATCAACGCTGTCCAAGAAGGGAACCACCGAGAAAGGAATTATCGCCGCTCATCTGAGGCCAATCTCGATTATTTTTGTCAAATAAGGAAACATAACATAGCTAGCTAGCCACCGTTAGCTCCGTAGATAGCTAGGTTACCGACATATCTTCACACAAAAGCAGAATCCAGCAGATAATCAAGATTGGATCTACATTCGCAACAGCAGGAAAACGTAAGTAGCATGCTAGTATGTGCGCTAACGTCATTAGCTTGAGTTTGACAAGCTGGGGAATTGCGTTGGCACCAACGACAGCTAACTGTTAAGTTAACATTAGCAAGTCGGCTAACGTTAGCTCATATCAACACACTAGCAAACTAGGCCTTTCCGTAGAGGGAGCAGTGTTAAGTGGAATGGAGTTCAGCATGTGGTCAGTGGATTGGTATTCAACACAGAAACGCATTTCCAAAAACAGTCAGTCGGTTCATGCAAAAATAAATTGTGTTGTGCAATAACGTTAGTGTTCAAACAGACAATTGTCAAAATAAAACCTGACTTATCATCTCAAGTTTCAAAGTAACTTCGCTAACGTTACCGCTAACCTTTGCGAGCCAATTCTGAATGAAGCAAATTTAAAGTAACATTAATGTTAACAGTCAAACAACACGTTGGCTTCCAGTGTTTAGTCTGGTCCCAAGCGAGCTAATATAGCATGGTATAGGCTACACTAGCTATAACCAGCTAATGACAGCTTAGCGGACTTTGTCATATGAGTGTCAATGGTTAGCTATGTGATGTTAGCTTGGCCGTGTAATGGTATTTTTAACGACATAACATTATATTTAACCAAGCACACAGCCACAAACTGCCATGGGCCCCATTCATTTCAAGAAGTAGCTATGTTGCGATATTAATGTCCACATTTTACCGTTAATGTGTCAAACACAAATGCGTTCAATGCCAGTTGGATAGCTAACTTACTGTATGTTCTGTTGTGTATGCAGTGACCTTAGAGGGTAATTATAACCGCAAGCCCCCGCTTTTACGTCTAGTATCTTTGTTGGTGCCCGTGAAATCAGTCAGTACACTTGAAATGTAATCTAAACAGATAACAATTAATGTTAATCACAAGCTTGTAAGGTGTTTATAACCAGCCATTTTTTCACTGCGGCAATAGCGTTGCTCCTCCCAACACTTCACCTTCTTCTCTTCTGCTCATTATTTACCCAAAATATATTAGGTATTAGGTATATAACAATAAATAGCATAACTGTTTTTTTTGATAACACTCAGTACGTATTGTGGAGCTGACAAACTCAAAATTACAGTGAAATGAAGTACAATAACAAGAGATTAAAACTCAAACAAAACACGCATAAATAATTCCCTACAATTGTTTTAAGTTTAAACTGTGTACATTGTTTTTGCTTCTTAACTGGTCAAGTACAGTTGTACAGTTCCCAGTTTGTTGTTAATGCCTCAGTTGACATAAACATATATCGTGGTTGACTTTGCTGCAGCTGCGATACATGTTAATGTATTTGTAATATTTTCTATGTATTACATTTAGTCCAGGCTTTATTAGGGAGGGGCAGGTCCATAGGCACAGGGCAGCAGGGTTTGCCCTGACTATAAACATGGGCTTGGTTGGTAACTCCTAACTTTAGATATACAGCAGTACAGGCCTATATGATCGACCATAACGCTAAGACTGTTTTACGATTTAACATAATTCTATATTAATAAAAGTGCCAATTGAATTTGGCTTTCCATTGTTGTCGTTGATTCTTGAATTGAGACAATCCGTGGCGAGATGCTGACTCCTGCTACTAACTTTTTGAACCTTGCATACTGTTCTCTTTATAGATATTTTTTTACAAATTTGTTTGTGATATGATCAGCTAAGTAAGTAACGCTTTGCATCAACTAATCACAAATCAACTTTGGATCAGTAAGCCTATTAATTATGTCCTAGTATTTATTTATTTTTTCTAATATTGCAATAAGAATTTTTGGAAGTTTTCATGTAACTAGGTCTTATTCCCAGTTTGACTCGGTCTAAACAATGGGATTAGCCAATGCAAACCAGCGTGTACTGGTGTACTCCGCCAACGTCTCATGCATGTCTCCTGATGGCTAAGAAAAATATTTGCTAAGATTTTATGTTGAAAGTGAAGCTCTTGACGTGAAGAGGTAAAGGCAATATAAAAGAGCAGAGACAACATTTCCACCTTTAAAAAGAAAAAGAAAAAAAAAAAAAGAATATATATATTATTATTAGCTTTTTAAAAAATAATTCAGAATGTTATATGATCTTAGATGATCAAGCCATTCTAAATTACTCTACTATATTGCAGAGATTTGTCATCTAAGATAAGTCATATGATACATTCACATTCATCATCAATGTTGTCTTGTGCAGAGTTGAAATGTAGCCTAGCAGCCACCCTGCTCACCTTCTCCAGTATATCAGATTGCGATAAGGCGCACAGGTGACCCAGCATATGACATCACTTGGTGTTGGGCTTGTGCCCTGCCAGCCCGATACGGGAGGAGTTCAATAGCTGATAATCTTATCTGAGTCAGCAGTCACTGTGTAAAGACTGAGGAGCAGATGAAACGCAGTGTCAGTAGGAGATTGAGACAGTCAACAAGCTTATTTTAGAGTTTGACAGATCTTAAAGGCTTTGGCTGTGCACTGATAGAACTGTGTGTCACAAGGTGCTTTTAAAAATATGTAAATCACTACAAGAGCCCACATTGGTCCATAATGGGGAAGCATTTGCACTGTTTCTAAAACCTCTCTGACGAGACTGTTTCATTGTTTTCAGTGGAGTAAATCAGTTGGACCACAGCTTTCTCATTTGCTTATGTAGGTTATTGATTAAGTGTTAGAGAGACATAACATCAACATGAAGGCAACTAAGTAACATTTACCATTGAGCCATGCAGATTTTCTTTCCCGTACTGATTTCATTGATAAAATATTCTTGGAATAAAAACTATTGCATTGGGGTACCAGGTGTATGTTTGCCACTATTGTTCATGCACTGATATTAAGTGCTGTAGCTTTGTACTGGGGTAATTACATTTTGAGTTACTATGTGCTTGTTATTATCTATTTAGATGACATAATTGTATATCACTGTCTCTATTTATCTCTCTATGATTCCATTGAAAGACTATAAATTATTATACTCTATTATTGCCCAGCCCTAGTTATTTGTAAAAATAAAAAAGGCCATTTGTGTTTGTATAAACACTTCAAAAACTCGATGGATCATGTACTCATGTATGTTTGAACTGCAACTATTATCAATTTAATTGAGTATTCATCGATTGGTCAATTGATGGAAACTTATTTGCCAATTATCTTGACTATTTCTTCAAGCAAAAATAGCAGAATTTCACAGGTTCCAACTTATCAAATGTGAATATTTTCTGCTTTTCTTATTCTTCTATGATGGTAAACTGAATATCTTTGTGTTTTTGACTGTTGGTTGGACAACATAGACTTTTGGGGCTTGTCAACACAGTCTGGGAACTTGTGGCGGCCATTTTTCTCAACCCGCTGACATTTTATAGACAAAAAATCAATAATAAAAAATAATCGCTAGTTGCAGAATTAATATGTAGTTGCCATCAGTAACTTCATATGTATGGCAGTGGTTTATTGATACCTGTTCTTTAATCCTTATGTTATTTACACTTTGTGATGATTAACAGACTTGGCTGGGTTTCTTGATAGTGTCTTAGCACCTAAGTAATCCCTTCTTTTAAGCTTATAGGTCACTTGTGAAGGAGGTTTTAGGAAACCTCTGCCAGGATTGTAGTTGAGCTGTGTTTCTTCTTGAAAATTCAGAAAATACAAAACCTAGAGCTGAAACAATTAGTCGATTAATTGATCATTCAATCGACAGAAAAATTATCTGCACCAATTTTCATAATCGATAATCACTAGTTGTTTATTCAAGCCGAAATGGCAAATGTCAGAACAAGACATTTGAAGATGTCAACGTGGACTCTCAAACCTTATGATGAGCCGTGTACACTATAAATCAAATGAATAATTGATTTATCAAAAAAAAAAGAGAGTTATAATGAAAATAATTATTAAATGTGGCCCCTTGTTGTCTTTCTATGTGGTAAAATGTCAGACTTCTTGAGTCTCACTTAGTTGTAAATTGTGGTTGCAGGTGTTTGTTCTTGTTCGCCAGGTGTAATTCACCATTACGTCTGTGAAGTGTCACTTTCTATCCAAGCTTTATGTTTTTAGAGCGTTTTCTGTCCTCTCACCGTCATGAAGTAAAAATCTTATTGACTGTCAAAGGAAAAGAATGCATGAGAGCAGGTGCTTAGGAGTTATTTCCATTGACTGGTATGATCCAGGAGTTGTATGTTCGACCTTGGAAGCACTCTGCAGCAGATTAGTGCACAAAGTGGAGAAGAAGAAATGGAGGATCAATAAAGTGTGTTGAAGTGCTGCATGTTGGATCTTTGCACCTTTTGTTCCGTGTGTAATAAAAGAAATGTACAAAAGAGATGCAAGGTCAGAGTATAGGTTAAATTGGTTTCAGCAGTTAAGATAAAAAAAGACAGACTTAAATATGTAACACTAATATATTATAGGTGTGAATAGACACAATAGGAAGGTGTGTCTTTGGAAGTCATTACTGATACACAGGGGACCAATTACACAATATGAGCTGTGTCCCAATTCAGTGTTGCCTGCTCCAAAGTCCGTATTTCAAGACTGAATACGTCATAACAGTTTGACGAGGCTGTCCCATTCCAGTGGCTTCTCCAAATGCGGCTGTGAAATTTGACCCGGTGTATCCTCTGCAGTCTTCGCTCACTATCCTACAATCCACTCTGGGCTGGTTTGTTTAATGGTGCATTCACGTGGTCCTCCTCACCTTGTAAATATGGGGAAATATCACATGATCGTGTCATATTTATCAGGTATATTCCTTCATGTGGTCTTCAATCACTGAGTTCATCACATGGATTGTATATGTAGCCTCTAATTTGAGTCTGTTTCACCAGGAAACATCTCTAGTTGGACCAGCACAATATAGTGTCATTGTATTCTTTTGTGTGTTCAGTTATTACCATGTAGGTATTTGGTGTCAAAGACCATGGAGTCCATGAGCAGTAATTTCAGTTTTTGCCAGCCTGTTGTTCTCACAGGTAGTAAAAGTTATCAATCATCATACTGCTTCTTTCCTCCACAGTCCGGATGTGAAAGTGCCGTGTGGAGTATCCAACTAAACCCATAGGAATTACTTGCCAGCTTATGATTTAATAATCACACAAAGCAGTGGTGTGGCGGCTCACTGTTGGCCCTGTGTGACCACATTGCTCCGTCGTTATTGGTGTGTGGTTGGTCCTTTGTCGCCAAGCCTCTCAGAATGTGACTTAAACAATAATAATGGCTATTTCTGAAAGTAAAATTGAGCAGAGGCTTGTGGTTTTTACTTTCCACAGCAATGATGTCTTGACACAATTTTGTTGTAGTAGATTATAACCTTTATTTTAATGGCACTTGATGCATTTTCAACATGATCTGCTGGACATATGTCTTGATAAAAGTGTTTTAAAATCTTTTACATACTTTACAGTGTGAAACACAAGTTTTCAAGAGAGGTGCCCCCGCAGTAATGGTGGCTTGTCTACTTCCGCTTTCAACATAGATTTGTCTATTGTCAGTTGACACTGGGGCTGCGTTTATAGGGCTTTTAGATTGGATGTGGTGTGCGCTGCACATGCTTGGTTCAGCGCAGATCTGACCAGATGTTCTGGGAAGTCATTGAGGAGCACACAAAGTAGGTTTTCAAAAATTCTAGAGCCCTTGCCAGACAAAGCGTGTCATTTTGTTGTTGCCAGCAATGTTGAATCTGGTGCATCTAAAAAGCGTGCCCTAGCACTTGCCCTATTCCCTATGCCCATTTCGTTGTCCTTGTGCATTGATGATGAAGTTGAATCTGATCTGATCGCCACACATTGTAACACACCTGGGATTCCAAGTTTGTTGGAAACCATTTTCCAAGATAGGACTTTCCTCCAGATGTCACGATATATGCAGAGACGGGTGTCCCAGAATTTGAATACTACCAATTTCTTTTGAACTTTTCCTCCATTTTTATATCTGTAGCTGGCTGCCTGCCTCATTCCTAGTGGTGGGGCATTCATCACAAAAGTTCAACTAGGTTGAAATTTGGGTGTGCTTTGCTCGGCGCCGCGCTAGGTTGGAATGGTCGTCTTCTATCTGAAAGCCACATTAGCCTGCAGACAGTTGTCATCAATTAAGCAGGTTTACAGTGAACGGCAGTTGATATTGACATTACAATTTGTTTACGTGAAGACAATGTGTTAGTGTATTATCCATTTAGCAGAAGTTAGCTGGCTGGATAGACAGCTTGGCTAATGTTTGTAAGTACTAGTTTAGTTAGCTAAATCATTATCTGCAGTTAGTCTAGCTTCCGCCCTCAGTCGTCAATTTTCTCAAGTCTCTAAACTAATGATTCAAGAAATGAGTAACTAAAGCTTTGACGCGATAACATGAGGGAAAATGGCTAATGTAGTTAACTCTTAATGCTAGCCAAACTTGGTTGGACACAGTGTCATAATTTAGGGTTATACAAATTGTACAATGTTGTGTTACATCAAATTCATTGATATTCATTAAATAGCCTATTGAATATGTTCTTATTGCATTGTTGAAGTTTTCTTGGTATTGTTTTCCTCTATAGTGTCCTCTATTAGGGCTCTTATTGGGTCAGTTGTTTTTCCAGTTATTCACAAAAGCAAAAGCAAGCCAATTTGCAATGCTCGATGTGGGCGTCAACGCAAAAGTCTGAAATTGACTGGAAAAATACTTGAAATGTTTTTCTCGGCATTATCTTAACACAAGGTGTTTAGTTAATAAAAGAAAAAAAATTGACTTCAAATCAAATAATCAACATCCCAAGCTGATACATACTTTATGTATGTGTACACATGGATAGTGTCGTAAGTTGTATGTTAACCTTGCTTCCAGGATAGCATTAACTTATTTGTGCACTGCTCTCAGAGCAGCACTCAGGCTCTCTGCAGAATTATGTAATCCCCGACCTTCCACTTCCCTGTTCGTAGCCAGAGGTTTTTGGCAGACATGTGTGTCTTTGCATGAGGGGGTGTTGATTTCAACCTGTGGTTACAGCACGGGTGACAGCAGTTTTGAGGGGGTTAAGTGGTTGAGAGTTCCTTGTTTCAGTCTGATGTCTCAATGGAGGTGTGTGTGTGTGTGTGTGTGTGTGTGTGTGTGTGTGTGTGTGTGTGTGTGTGTGTGTGTGTGTGTGTGTGTGTGTGTGTGTGTGTGTGTGTGTGTGTGTGTGTGTGTGTGTGTGTGTGTGTGTGTGTGTGTGTGAGAGAGAGAGAGTAGTGTAATGTACAATTGTCAGCCAGAGAAATCTCATAGTATCTGCATGTGTTCTTGCAGTCTGCATGTCTCCTTTCAGGGTCTGGCTACTGCGACTGCTTTAATGGATGTATGATGCAACTCCCTTTTCCCCTCTCTACCAAGTGTGAGTGAGAGACATAGAGAGGGGGATGTCGCTGAATGAAGCTTAGCCTGGATGTTTGCCATGCAGGGTGGGTGGTTGCTAGGCAATGACAGTGTGTTTGTTTTATTTTTAGAGAGAATCACTGCTGGTGAACATAACAGATTTCTCTTTCTCTCACACACATATGTAAACACACTTTCTTACCATACTTGAACCTATAGGCTACTTGTGAGTGGCAGTAGCTAGTGGCGAGAGCTTGATAGAGGGAACCCTGTTGATACAATCATGTAACAGAACAGCAATAGAAATGTGAATGGCGTGGCCCACTGCCCCACCCTGGACATGAAATCTAAACCAGCAAGGTGTATTTATAGAGTGTCTTTTTCTCGCACATAGACTATGACACTGCACACATGCGCAGAGCAGACGCGCGCACACACACACACACACACACACACACACACACACACACACAGACACACAGTCCTCTAAAACCAGCTGTAGTCACTCCTTGCATGTACCAGCCTTTTTTGGGCACATGCCTGTCATGCCGTGTGTGCAGTCATGTGGGAGGAAATGCAGAGCGAGAAATCAATATGTTTTAAAAAAAAGACGTGCTCGGGGCGCCTTCAATTTTTATCGCTTTTTTATTGATTTCAAGATCTTAAGAGCACTACACCAGCCAAGCAATACATATTTTAAGTAGCTCTCAGCAGCAGTTGCTGACATTTAGGTCAGAATTGATTGGTATGAGGGGAAAATATAGTGTAGGTAAAAATAAATGGCAAGGATTTGGCGGAAGGCGGTTGAGCATGAGGTGCTGCTCGTGGCATTTTATTGTCTCACCAGTACCTGAACAAACAGCCCAATTAATTGTTTTAACACAGATTTATTTCACTCGGAATGGCCACTAACAGACCAAATATGCTGCCTATCTGACTGCCTCTGTATCCATATTCAGCCTTTGGCTGTGATTAGTTCATGAGCAGAGAGAGAGTATTATGGTGGTCAGAATGGACAAAGTTTCACTACTCGCAAAGAACAAAAACATTTACCGTTTTCATTCCCATTCAGCTCTTTGCAGGTTAGAATTTCACACCCTGCTGATTCAGCAATGTGACGTCACACACACTTGATGTTCTGCCAACAAGTTAACTAATAGTATTAGTTGCCTTGTGTTCAGAATAAAATAAACTATGTGTGCTCAAAGAAGCTTTACTGCTGCAGTGTGGTTCCTCCTCGGCTATCTTTGTCTTGTTGTGAGGATCTCTGGCTTTCACCATCCATTGAGTAATTAAAAACACTCTGTAAGCACATTATAAGTTAGCCTACTGAACTGCTGAACAAAAACTGCTGATTTACAGAGGGAGTTATTGTACCAACTATAAAATAGTATGTAATCTGACAAAATAATTGAGTTTTACTTCACTCACATTTGTAATGTCTTTATTTACAATTACATGTGCGCTGAGTGATGAAATGGCTTGTAATAAGATCGTGAATCGTGAAATAGTCAATCAAATTCTAGATTTGTTCTTGATTGTTTATTACTTCAACTTATGTAGATCATGAATACATACAAAATCAAGTTAACTACAGTATCTTGGTAATGCTTTCTTTCTTCCTTCTGAGTTCTTATTTCTACAGTCATTATAACTTACAACATTAACGAAAAACTTTTTAAAAACTATCAATAAGAATTGTTATTACCTATATTCTAAATGTAGCCCGACAGATACCGATGCATAAGGATAAAAGTGGCTGACTTGGTGAGGGATAAATGATCTTCTTTGTCCTTGCTCGTGATGGTGTAATCTTACTTCTATGGTTCTCTCCTATCTTTCCTTGGTTAATCTCCAGCTATAGGCAGCAATGGGTGCATTCCTGGACAAGCCGAAGACGGAGAAGCATAGTAGCCACGGTGAGGGCAATGGGCTGCGCTATGGCCTGAGCTCCATGCAGGGCTGGCGGGTGGAGATGGAGGACGCCCACACAGCTGTAGTTGGCCTGCCCCATGGACTCACCGACTGGTCCTTCTTTGCTGTCTACGATGGCCATGCAGGCTCCCGGGTAGCCAACTACTGCTCCGGCCACTTGCTGGAACACATCTTATCAGGAGGGGCTGAATTTAGTTCAGGATCCGGCTCCGTGGAGGGCGTGAAGGACGGCATCCGCTCTGGCTTCCTGAACATTGACGAGTACATGCGCAGCTTCTCTGACCTGCGACAGGGCCTGGACCGCAGTGGATCAACAGCTGTGTGTGTGTTGCTCAGCCCGACCCACCTCTACTTCATTAACTGCGGCGACTCGCGGGCCGTGCTGAGTCGAGACACCAAGGTGGGGTTCTCCACCCAGGATCACAAGCCCTGCAACCCCCGTGAAAAGGAGCGCATCCAGAACGCTGGAGGCTCAGTCATGATCCAGAGGGTAAATGGCTCCCTGGCTGTGTCCCGGGCCCTGGGGGACTACGACTACAAATGTGTGGATGGTAAGGGCCCCACGGAGCAGCTGGTAAGCCCAGAGCCCGAGGTGTGCGTGTTGGAGCGAGCGGCCGAAGGAGACGAGTTTGTGGTGCTGGCTTGTGATGGAATCTGGGATGTCATGTCCAACGAGGAGCTGTGTGATTTTGTCCGCTCACGACTCCTGGTGTGTGATGACCTGGAGAAGGTCTGTAACTCAGTGGTGGACACCTGTCTGCACAAGGTAAGCTTTTATTTCTCACATATGACGTACATTGCAGATGAAAGTGTATACATAGTTAACTGCTTTTCAGCTTGTCTTTTAAATCTACAGATTTACAACATTCAAAAGCCAAATTTAACTTCAAAGGTAAATTGAAATCCAATGTGTTGTATGAGACAGAACATACCTGCAAGAGCGTTCATTTAAAAGCAAAGCGCTACGGTCCAAAGCTGCAATGGCAGGTCTTTCGGTGATTGTCTAAAAGGGAGTTTAGATTGATTGATAAAAAGTACCCTTGTGCAGTGATATAGAAAATTGTGGATGCGATACATTGAGATGCATCGAGAGTCATTGTGCATTCAAATCTTTGACCGATGAATCGTGAGGCCAGTGAAGATTCACAAGTAATTGATAAAGTGGGTGATAGTGAGGTTTTAGTGTTGTTCGGTTTGCATCAATTCTGTTTTCCAAATGATCTGCTCATCAGTCATGCCTCTTATCCTTAGAATTGTGAAAAGAATATAAAGGTATTTTACTTACTAAGAATATAATATACAAAATAATAACATACTGAAATGATGGAAAACTGCATCACAAGATAACAAAATGATCTAACGTTTGTTTGATAAAATTAAACATCTCACAGTGAGAGATCATAAAAATCTGGTTATAAATAATGTATCATTGCTTTCAATTCTATCCCTGCCCATTGGCCTTCTCAGCTGTTGATAAAAATAAATAAAAAGCAAGTCTCTTTTTTACTCAGCTGAACTCATCCACCGCTCCACATTTTGGACTTCTACCTTCCATGTATCACCTATTTTGTGTCTCCATTACTCTAAGAACCAACAAGTGCCTAGCAGCCTTGTTATTTTTATCTTACTAGATGGGTTATCTCAAGTATCAGCCACACGCTGTCATAAATCTCATCTGCTGCCACTGCCTTTTGTGATGTATGTGACACTGTACACTTACAGAAAGTTACTCTGACCACACTGACTTTTACAAAGTAAATGACAAGGTTACTATCTATTGGTTTAAAGCCAGAGCTCTGTCTTGTCTGTAACTGTTTGTGTGTCCTATAAATGCCAATTATTATGCTGTCCATTGTTCAGACAATGGCTCCTAAACCGGGATGAGCGTGGCTTCATGTTGGACCATCGGCCACAACGTTCTCCCGCTAATTGAAGCCCGCTGAGCCAAAAAATGATCTTTTAAAAAACCCTCAAATATCAATACCCGTATCGGTCGTTCTTTAGTAACTAACCTGTTACTGTAACTCATTACTTGCACCACCCGCAATGCTCTGTTCTGGAAAGCTTTGAATGTTCAAATATAAACAAAACAGCATGCTAGCGTTGCCTGTCTTAATCTTTTATTAGCAGGAGGTTTACACCATTTTCTTTTTTTTTCTTCTGTTTTTGAAGAAAAAAGACTGCTGGCTGGTTACCTAGCATTTAATAATTTATTTAATTTATTTTATTTACAAGATTTAGGAACATTATGACTGACCAGCTGATTTTAAGGGTTGCATTCACAGACTGTATATAAAGATGGACGACATATCTTCCCTTCTACCTACTGTACAAAAGTGAACCCAAAATATCCTTGATACTGGCGCTGCCAACATGTGCTTTTGACGTCATTTGGAGTCGGTGTATTTGTGATTGAGGGGCTGGAGCTGCAATATCGAGGTCCCGCCCACTCACCAGCCTGAGCCAATCACGAGCCAGGCATGGCCACAGCTTGTTAGCATGAGCCACCTAGCTGCTATGTTAGCGCCATGGTAGCTGTTGGGCTAGAAAGACACAACAACGATCCAGAATATCTCTATAAATAAATGTATTATCAAATTGACACTTGTTCACTTACTGAGACACATGACTGTTAAGGAAAGTTAAAGTTACACCTCTCTCATACAATTCCCAAGCATTTGGCTCTGTGACTACTTCACTCAGAGCAGCTGTCAATCATGACGTCTCACCCAATATTTATAGCATCAAGTAACAAATCCGATCATATAAGAAAAATTAATACTTGAACATACATCAGCGTGATAAGAACTTCCAAAAATGGCAGAAATAATCTTTAGGAAAAAATTTGCTGTACTTTTTTGTTTGGCACATGTCCCAACATGGAAAGAGTGGGCTTTATGACCTATACTGCAGCCAGCCATCAGGGGGCAATCAAGATGTTTTAGCTTCACCTTTTGGGAACTGTCATGTTGTCCATCTGTATATGATATATCGTTGTGAACATAAGTACAATTAAAAGCTAGAAAATATAACTTATGAACTACACAGATTTTAAATTTCCTCTTTATTTGTTCCATCTCATCTTTGTTCTGCAGGGGAGCAGGGACAATATGAGTGTGGTGCTGGTGTCTTTACCCGGCGCTCCTAAGATCTCAGAGGAGGCTTTGAAGAAAGAAGAGGAATTGGATAAGTACCTGGAGACCCGTGTTGAGGGTCAGCACACACTGCACCTGTACACGCACACCTTCACACATACGAACATTATAGACAGTCTGTATGCATTTATCATGATATTCAGTGGGGCACAGTTACATTAATTATTGTATTAAAATTAATTTAAAATGCTATAATCTTCATAGTTTATCATATTTGAACAACAATTCTGAATATTTTCCTACTTTTTATCTTCTAAACTATCACTGGCTGATGTGCTGTATTTGAAACTTGTGGTATATTATTATAAACATTTAGCTGTTCAGTTGTAGTTAAATGACCACACTGTTCTTCAGCTGTCTTTCGATGTCTTCTTCAAAAATGTTTTTCAAAAAGGTTAAGTGAAGCAAGTGGCCACATACTGTGCTCAGTTTCTGTGTGCATACCAGGGCAAAAATAAACATTCTTTAGGTAGTACAAATATTTTAAATCAGTCTGACACACACACACACACACACATATTTTGCACT
Source organism: Cottoperca gobio (assembly GCF_900634415.1). Classification (NCBI taxonomy): domain Eukaryota; kingdom Metazoa; phylum Chordata; class Actinopteri; order Perciformes; family Bovichtidae; genus Cottoperca; species Cottoperca gobio. The sequence goes on along the minus strand of NC_041373.1, from coordinate 9,885,204 downwards.
ACTATGGGAGATTGGATGGTAGGTAAGGAAAGGGAGGTGCACCTAAAACTACAACATTACCTCTCACAAACCCCTGGACCTCTTTTTGTTTGTGTAGAGCTCCTGGGGAACAGTGGGGAGGCGGGAGTCCCTGACCTGGTGTCTGTCCTGCGGAGCATTGCCACAGAGAACATCCCCAACCTCCCACCTGGTGGAGGCCTGGCCAGCAAGTAAATACACAGCCCGGAACAACAATTAACTGCATTTTACATACACAACACACTGTTAAATATTATTGGCCTTTACTATACACATATATTGTTCTGTTATGGCAAAGAAACTTGGAAAATTCATAATTTATCACCAGCATCCTAATCCTAATACACATAATCCATAATTATCACAAAACATTATGTGGTTCCAGCTTCTCACAATGTGAGATGTTTTTGCTTTCCCTTGTCTTACTTTGTAGCAGAAGGACTATCTTTGGGTTTAAGTCAGTTGGTCAGACTAAAAAGGCAATTGTGATATGTATTTTTCAGTTATCTGATGTCTTATAGACGATTACACAAGAAAATAATCAGCAGATTAATTGATGATGAAAACAATCATTAGTTGCATCTCTGGTCGCACTGAGCCAAGCATTTTTTACTCAGACAGTTGTATGCACAACACGGGCCACACGCAAACATTCGGATAACACTCATAAAAACACTTAGCTGTAAAAATTCATAAAGAGATTCTGTAGTCTATTTATGCCTGAATAGCGGATACTCAAGTATTGACTCAGCTGCTTTCTCAGTTCCATTAGAAAAGTTAATCAATATACATTTGGAAAGAATGAACCGAGACTATTTGTGTTATGTTGAGAGTTGTCCTCTTCTCTAAGCAGAGAGCTGTGTGCTGTTTGTGTGTTTACAGACGGAGTGTGATCGAGGCGGTGTACAACAAGCTGAACCCTCACAGAGAAGAGGAAGGGGTGAGTTGATCGCGCTTTATACCCCTCACCTCTCCGACCTTTCATCCCCTCCGCAACATGTAAACGCACACCAGCCCAGACAAGGACACTCTTTTGTGTGTGTGAGCGAATGAATGTGATTTAAGTGTGAAAGAGGGTGGAGGATAGACTTGGCAGTATAATCTTGGCAAGCTCAGTGAAACTCATTTGACTGCATTCCATGTTGAAAAGCCTTGAGCGGTGCGGTCAGTTCCAATCTTGTATTTATCATTGAAATAATATATACTGTATAGTATGACCTCCATTAACCTTTTGAACTCCTCAGCAATGAATACACGCAAAACCTATGGATGACTGAAATAGCCCCCCGCCCCCTACATTTTTTAAGATGTATAGAAATACTGCTTGGAATGGTAATTAAGTTGAACTACCGATCAAAATGATGTCTGTTGCTTCACTGAGAAGTCTCGTATGTGCACCGGAGGCTTGAAGTTTCCACATCACACTTTTGGTCATGTACACGTTCGTACACGTCCTAAGCGCAAATTCAAGGTGAACACAGAGAAACGTTCCCTCTCCTGCAGACGAATGTGAAAGCAGTCGTCTACTGTAAAACGCTACAATAAGAAAAACACATTTTTGAGTGCAGGGGGAATTGAAAGAAAAAGTAAAATATATATATATAGTTCTCAGTGTTTATAAAGAGTGGCTAGCTGAAGCGTACAGAAAAAGTAATATATGTCCAAATATGTCCAGTAACTTTTATTGTCAAATGTATTGTGACTGACCATCACTACAGAGCAACTCTATTTTCCACTCTTCAATCTCAATAAGTTAAAAAATCATCCAGAGGATGATATAATTCTTCTTAATTTAATTTCTTTTAGGAAAAATGATTCACTCAACCTGGGCAGAAAAGGGCCAATCACACACAGATGCTTAGTATTAACATTACTATCCCATGGTTACGCAAGTTCTACATTCTCAGACACATTTTACTATTTACATTAAAAAACACAAAAATATTGTCTATGGTCATTTTATTCAGATTATCTTTTTAGTGAAACTCCATAAATCATAACTATTTATTTCACCATAAAGACAAAATCTTTCAAATATAATTCTTATTCTAAAAAAGAGATGTCAGGTTTTAAACTGTGAAAGTGTGTGATGTGATGGTGGAGGTTTGTGTTTATGTACGAGTGTAATTGTCATTTTAATGTCAGTGGAGTCTTGACTTGCAGGCTCTTTTCTCTGGGCTGTGTAGGTGCTGACCCCCCCCCCACCCCCACCCCCTCTCCCCCTCCTCTCTGTTACACCATACAGCGAATATCACAAAGGGTTGTTGGTCACAGGGTCAGAGGTAGCGTTTGCATGGGCTTGTCCGACTGGTGAAAGAATGTCTCTGACATCGTCACGCTAGTGTGTAGTAGATAATTGTGTGACAATGACGTGAGTATTGTGCCGCTGTTAGTGTATGTATGTGTGTGTTTGACCATGGAGCGTGCCTGCAGAGTCTGACCCCTGGCGTGTCACCTCAGGCCTGTGCGGGGGGAGAGGAGGAGAGTGAGGAGGGAGGTGGCAGCACGGCGGCTCATCTGCTGGAGGCTCTGCGGCAGTTCCGCCTGCACCACCGGGGGCAGTACCACTCGGTGCTGGAGGAGTCCCTCGCCACCTACACACTGCGAGGGGAGAGCACTGCGGAGGGAGCAGGGGAGGGCAGGAGGACCTCCGATGAAGACAGCGACGGCCTGCAGCAGCCCGTCTCCCCTCCCTCTCCCCGGTCACCCCCACCCTCACCTGCCACTGCAGAGCCGGAGGCCAGCCAAGATGCGCCCGCCCTTGAGTCCGACCCCTCCTCTAACTGAGCTTACCTCCCCACCCACCCGACCCCAGAGCTCTAGTCAGATGTGCTATGACCTCTCCTCCTTTCCTTCACCACAGAACTTGAATGGACACATCGGCCACTTCCAGATCCATCATGGTCGAGCACAACTACAGCTATCATTGCCATTCATGAATATTTCAGTAATGCAATGGAAATAAAAATGGCCCTTCTGTCTATTCAAGTTCTGTCTCCGAGCCACATATATACCTTCCTCCTAATGAGGACTCTTTTCTATTGTTTCCCCCCTGTCCCCTGACCACCTTGGCTTGGATTCCCCAAACTTGCCAGCCACTTTTACAACACAGACTGATGTTTACACTAGAACATAATCAATAAAAAAATTATTATTACATGCAAAAGTGGCTGGTGAAGCAAAAAATGAACCTTGCACTGGCCTACATTTACCAGTATTGGCTTCTGGCTGATTTCCCAGTCCACAATCCCCAGCCTCACTCCCCCCCCACCCCCTCACCTGCTTACAGTGGACGGACTGACAAAGAAAAAGAGAGGAGACCCTCTGAACTGCAGCTGTGTTCCCCACACTGCACTGTCTCCAGGCCTACTCCATCTACAGACTCAGAATACAATTTTTTTTGCGTTTATGTATGTAAGTGTGTCTATGTGTGTCTGCAAGAGTTTGAGTGACGGAGAAAGAGACCAATCATCACTACTGAAATTTCTGTTTTTGGTAGCGGGGGATCATTGATTGTTAGCCTATTTATCAGCAAGTTCAGCGATGTTAGGTTGTTCAAATCAGTCTGGGTACAGAACAACTGGGCAGTTTAACCACAGAGGGACACTTGTGTAGGTGGGTTGGTTGTAGTTTGAGCAGCATTTCGTTTAAATCATTCCCTCACCACATATCCCTAATTCCACATCAGTGCAAGGAATTAGTCACCTACAAAGAGGTTAAGATATGTTCCTGGTTGTTGGTATTAAGGGGGAAGTAATTGTGTCAGTAACACTCAACTAGCTGACTAAAGGGGCCATAAAAGTAACGTGTGTTTAAATGAAAATACGACTAAAATAGTCTACAGCCCCGCTAGCAACCCTGTAATGCTGTAACGCTTATTACACAGCAGAAAGTACATTTTTGAATGGATGAATATGAGAAACCGTCACTAGTTAAAAATTTTTGCCAGATGAAAAGTCATATTGTTTCTAAAATCGTTTGTATAGTGTGTGTGTTTTTCTTGTTCTACATTATGTGACATGGCTCAACTTTTATATTAGTCATGTGAGCTTTGTCAGTGTTGGCTGTAAATCACAGCTACTGTTGGCCGTACCCCCTGCTCCATAGAAAAGCTCAGGGAAGTAGCTGTGCTCTACTCTTTAACGCTGGTTCAGCGGTTAAACAGACATATTTTTGCCAAAACAACCAGTTAGTCTTCAGTCATGAAGTCTTTGCTCTTGTAAAACTAAAATAAATTGCTGTTTGAAAACACTTCCGATACAGCCTAAATATGTATCGCTTGTCGAAGATGGTGTGGAATGGGCTCCCACTACAGCTCGGGACAGTAATGAGCCCATCATAGAAACTTGAACAAGTGACTCAAATGTGAGATTTTTGCTTTATCAGTGTTTTTAAAGTCTTTTTTTTTTATCTTTTTGCTTTTACAAGAGAAAAGACTTCAAAGGTGAACTAACTGCTTTTGAGTACAACTTTTGGATTTTAAATACTAAATACTAATGTGATCATTGGTAACATGCTATCGTTAGCATTCCTCTTAAAGCACAGCTGTGCTTAAGTGCAGCCATTCTGACAAAGTTAATCTTAGACAGAAGAAGGCTGAGCTAAGTCAAACTGTAGAACTGAACCTGAGACATTTAAAGGGATAGTTCACCCCAAAATCTTACCCATAGGGCTATTTAGCAATCTAGATTGTTTTGGTGTAGAGATCTCTGCCCTCTCTCTAATATAATGGAACTAGATGTCACTCGGCTTGTGGTACTCAAAGCGTCAAAGATTTAGATTTGAAAAACTCAACAGCAATGTTTCTCTACAGAAATCACGACCCATGAGTCTTTCAAATGTATTTTTTTGGCGCTTTGAGCACCACAAGCCGAGTGCCATCTAGTTCCATTATATTAGAGAGAAGGTGATGACATCTCTACGGCCGATATCTCCAACTCTCTGCAACTCGCATCCAAACAATATAGATGTATGAATAGCACTACAGGCGAGAGGTAAACTGTGTTTTGGGGATTTTAAGGTGAACTGTTCCCTTTTAAGATAAAAAGAAAGAAAAGAAAAAGTCACTGTAGATACTACTCACCATCTTGCTTTAGGTAACAATATGGCCTTTTTTCTTGGCAACACCCACTCAAACATATGGCTGACATTACATCCCTAAAGTCATACTGCTAGCGTGGCCGAAACAATCGTAGCACTGAATTCCACTGTCGGCATTATGTGATACCTGTGATCAGTTCACAGTATAGCTGAAGCATTCGTGGACCAGGTTTTCATAAAGTTCCCACTGCTCATGCTGACAGCCGCTGGTATTAACTGTGGCAGGATGTGTTTCAGCTTGATAAAAACCCACACAAAATATATTTAATTCCTCACAGGTTACGACAACGTCTGTTCAAAACAACACAATGTGAAACTCTTGCCTCATTGTGAAAGATTCGATCAGACTGAACCTCCAGTGTTTATTCTTCTTTGAAAGCAGGTAGAGGGATGTTATTGTAAGACTGTATAAAGCCCAGTACCCGGTGTAATGCATGCACTGCACTTATCGTTTCAATATCTAAGGCACTTAACTATCGGAGGGGAGGTTATTCTAAACACTGCGTGTATGTATGTATGTATGTATGTGTGTGTGTGTGTGTGTGTTATGAGTTGTATTTGTATGCGGTTACGTGGGCCAAATCAGTCCCACACACTTAAAATGACAAATGAACAAATAAAAATGATTTGAGGTATAATGCTATGATTTGTGTCACGTATATGAGTGTCTCTCACTGTTATCTGACTGTACACTTTTTGTGTCTCGACCAATGTGTCAAACCTTGCAAATGTGTAGATCAGGGTTGTGATTAGGGATACAAAAGGCAAAACGAAAATCATATTTGCCCCGTTTAAAATTTGTTGTATGTAATCCAAAGAAATCATTAAAGTCCCAAGATAAAGTGGTGGCATTTGATAGAGGACCGTTCCATGAAACTTCTTGTGTCCCTCTACTATATTGAATGTGTTGTACATGTTTCTGTGTAGGCTTTGAAGTTTTCAGCTCTAGCAGAAAAATAAATCCTCACCTTCCTTGCCCTCCTGTCAGCTTTTAGCGCTATAGCCTCGTCTCGTAATTTCACCCCAGCTGCTTCGAAGACATTCTAATCTGTCGTCTCCTTTAAAAGAATAGCAGCAAAATAAATGCCTGCTGCTGCATTGCATGAGCTGGCAGCGACGAGCGAAGGGGGTGCTGCGTAGACTATAGGGACTCCATTCTCTCCATTTCTCCCCCTGTTTTTCAGTCTGACAGTTGGCCTCGTGATTCTCCGCAAGGTGAGTCATCAGAGGTCTGGGTTCTCGTTGTAGTTAACGTACAGGCTGGGCAGGGGAATGTCACTGTTTTTCACCATTATCCATTCAAATTGAGTAGATCAAAGAGGGCAGTGAGGTTCAAAATGTGTCATTGTTTAAGGCATCAGGAGCAGTATGTTAACTTGAGTGTGCAATGAAAGACGCAGCTACAATAAAACCTAACACACACCTCTCTCCGTCTCTTTTCCTTTTTTACTCACCCAGAGTGCCGGTGAGCTGGAAGACCCCTGGTAGCCGTGGCAACGACCCCCGTCTCCTCCTGGTGATCGGTGCGTCCGCCCAGAGGAGGAGTGTTTCTCCATTGCGCCATGTCTTTCTCCACTAAAAGAGGACATGTGGTGTGTGTTGGAGTGCGTGAGTGTGCGTATGTTGGTTGTGCATGTGTGTGTGTGTGTGTGTTTGCAGCAGTGGGACAAAGACGACAACGACAACAACTACACACACACGCATACTGCTTAAAACCTGGAGGAAAACAAAAATCACTTCAGAAATGTCAAGATTTTATGAACTGAAAGCATTGTGATGGTAGAGATGATTTTTACCATTGAGGTGTTTTTCTTTTGTTTTTTGTTTTTTTTCTCGAATGTTGACATTGAACACCTGACTTCACAATGACATAAGGACCTATAGTGTGTGCGTATGTTTGTGTGTGCGAGAGAGAGTTTGTGTGTGAGAGTGTTTTGAGGAGGGCCAAGAGAAGACAGACGGTGGATAAAGACTTTGTATGTAATTCTTCTTCTCCTGGACTTTTTCTTTTTTGTGCTCCTGGGTCTGATATTTGTCTAACACCTTTGCTTTTCCCCTCTTAAAAGACACACACACTCTCTCTAACACACACAGACACACAATTAAAAAAAACTACCATAAACACCCCCCACCCACTTTCCACTTCCACCTGTGCACGTATGTGATGTGCCACCTTCGCAGGGCACTGCATGAGGACTTTGGTTCTACATGTACAGCTACGTGGTTTTCTAGTCGACCCGGATGGACAGCCATTGGTTGAGACTGACTGAACCCGAAGGACCTCTGCATTCTGATTGGCTCCTGCCGTGTGAGAAGTGGAAATGATTTGGATTTTTTTTTTTTCTTGTTGATACTATTAGGATGATGACGATGATAATCATGATGGGGGAAAATAGGAGGTTATCTAGTTCACTGAAGAGCTGAGTGCAAGTTGGACTATTGGGGGGGTTGGGGGGGGGGGGGTGCTGTTGTATCACTGGTTGGACTTCCTATTGGAGGAGGGTTAGGGCAGGAGGGCGGTGGGTCAAACGGGCTTCCCCACCTCCCTCCCCACCATCATGGGTTGGAAGTACACATGACGGCGGACTGTCCTGACAGTGGATCGTGTTTTTTTTTGTTTTCGTTTTTTTTAATGTTGTCCATGAGGTTACTAGCTGCTCGCTATGTAGAGTGAGTGAACTCCCTGTTTTAACCCTGTTCCTGGTTCTCAGACTGCATTGGTAATGTTTGTATTGCTGTTGTTTGATTGCACTCACATTTGATTACAGAAAGCGTCTATATATGAAATAAAATACCTGCCAAGGATCCAGTGGTGGCTGCGTACTTTAATCAAAGAGGTCATATCAATATCTGGATGTACGTCTCTGTGGCCTTTTCCACTTTCAGAGGCCCGTGTCATGAAGCAGGACCCATCAGATCAACAGACTGAGGTATAGTTTACCACAAAGTTATAGCTTCAAATTGCTTTTTACATTTCCGACAGGATCCCTGACAGTGTAGAGATGTATTTACTCTTACATCACCACGGCTCAGAATAACATGAGTGATGATGATTGGTGATAGAAAATACTCCCTCTGTTGTTTTTTAGGTGACAGATTAAATCAGGTGTTATCTTTGGCAGCATTACTTTTAACTTTTTATATTGCTTGTCAAAATAGAGAAAGTTCTATATCACAGCATGTTGAAAATCCCAAATGCTTTTTATAAGAGAAAATAATTCCCACAATTATTTATATATTATATTTATACATTTATATGACAATTTAGGTACTATTTACTTTGCAGATTTAGATTATTAATACAAAATATAATCAACTATTAGATGATTATACAATATTAGAGCTTAAGCTACCGAGCAATACATAAAGTAATTAAAATGAGCTTCACCTTTACAGCTGCAACATTAAACTGATGAACACATTAATGCATGAATAATTATTGTATTCCAATAATATATATCTGAAATGGGCCATTCTGCAAAGATCTGAGTACTTCATCCACCACTGCAATTTTGGAATTTTCCTCGCAAGTATCACCGTTTCAGCAGGTATTTTGTTCATGGTTGTCATGATGTTGCTTGTAATAACTCCACCTCTTTCTCGTGAAAAAAGAAAAAACACCGACGTTGGCTCAGTGAAGCCAAGTAACACAAAGCGAGTCGGACTAAATTGAACTTTTCACCTGTCTTGGCTTGTTTGGCCTCATTGTTGCTCCTCTATGACAGTTACATTTCTTAATGAGGCGCATTAATTACTTTGAGGGCGGCAGTTGGGAGAAGTTCATGGATCAGTGACTTGCTAAAGTCCTACCAGCTCCCGGGATCCTGCTATATAGACGACCTTTGACCTTTGATCTGTGTAGAGCAGGGAATGTACACAATACTTTTTTTTTTTTCTGTAGGTAGGTAGATAGTAAGGTATATAGGTGCTTTATTAATCCTCAGGGGGAAATGATATCAGTAAACATGATAAATATATAGACCTGTCATACTCAACAAAGCTTCTATGTTAGTTCCCACTACGGTAGGTGTCTCCAGGAGCACATTTTGCCATGATGACACACACACAGACTCACAAGGTGAAAACAATACCAGCCACACACTGTCGCATCTGGTAAAAATAGCCCACAAGACTACATCAGGTACATACTGTGTATGCACAGTGTGCTGTCCCTGCATACACTGAATTCAGTCTGCCAGTACTTATATAATGACAAATGTGGATTATATTAGCCTGGTTCCAGACCTTTGAATTGGTGCCCACATCAATAAATCGAATTGAATAAAGAAAGTGGTAATTCAGTGTAATTATCTGCTTATGCATAATAATGTGTATACAACAAACAACCTACAAGTGTCTGATACAAAACAATTAAAAGATTTTCCATGAGGTTTGGTAGTCAGTTTTTTTTGGCAGTTTTGTGCTATTCTAAGGAACTAATCTATGTATTAGATTTAGGAAGCAATTCTGCAATTTCTACTATTAGAAGGAAATCTAAGCAGCAACATTATCCATCCGTCCACGTACATTTGTCTTTTCCCTTCCCTCAAAAATGTCTTCTGCTATTCACTTTACAGGATAAATATCTAATAAAGCCAGAATGCCTTGACAAAAAAGTCAATTTTATAAATGATTGTGCTGCACACACACACACACACACACACACACACACACACACACACACACACACACACACACACACACACACACACACACACACACAACCCCTGTCTAATCTGTCACTCTGTCATAATTTGATCATAATCCCTAATCATAATCACATCGTATCTTAAAGGTGTTCTCAATCTGGAGTGGGATTATGGGATTGCAGAGCATGTGTGTTACTGCGATCCAAATATATTACCATGTTGATGGTGTGTATATGTGTGTGTTTAGGGGGGTAAAAGGGGTGAAATTAATTTGATTGTGGGGTACAGGGTGTGCCACTTTAAGCCTGATATTACAAAAACAATAGACACTGACCTGTTAAAATTAGTTTGTGCTCCCCTCCTCGTTCATCTTTAATCTCTTTCACTTTAATTTGTTTGTGTATAAGTACATGACATAAAACAAGATAAGACACAGGTCTACGGCCTCTTTGGTTTTTGTTGAATAGTCCCATTTATTTTAAGCCATGGTGGAGCCATCCCTTTGGTCTAGACTGAAATATCTCAACAACTATTGGATGGATTGCCATGAAATTTGCATATCAATTCTGATAACTTTGGTGATCTTTTTACTTTTCTTCTTGGGCTACCAGCAGGTCAATTGTTTTCACTGTCCCCACTGAAATATCTCTCCATCTTATAGTGGAAAAAGCAAAAACTATGTAAGTATCATAAGCAAAATGGTCCCAAAAGATGGTATTTGTGCACACAGCATATGGATCTTATGCAAGATGAAAAGAATGTTTTTCAAGACTTTGTTTATGTTTATCATAATGCATCATATTTAATACATTGATTGGATTATTGTATGAGAAATCAAATTAAGAACACCGCAACTGTAGAAATAAATGTAAAAAACGTGAAGTAAAAAGTATAGGCTACTGTAGCATAAATTCGAAATACTAAAATAAATTGACTAACAATTGTACTACGGTACAGTATTTAAGTACTTACTTAGTTCCACGACACAACTGGAATCTACTAGATAGATTGGCACACATTTTTTTACAGACATTCATGTTCCCCAGAGGATGAATCTACATGATCCCTTGACTCTAGCGCCACCATGAGGTTGACATTTGTCATTTTTTTGTGAAATGTTGGAAAACCCCAAATACAAACTGATGATTTTCCCATCATCCTCAGCTGTACCGTGTATTTAGTAATTAGTAAATGTCAGCATGCTAACATCCTCAACTAAGATGGTAAACATTGTACCTGGTAACATTGTCATTCTGAACGTGTTAGCATGCTGCCGTTAGCATTAGTCTTGTTTAATTACATGAACTCATCAAGTATTTTCAGACTCTCCTCGTTCTTATTTCCGTCTGTCTCCTCTCGTTTGAATTGAGAGCAGTTTGTGTCAAAAGGTCAGAGCTTTTCAGCCCTCACCTGTAACCTGGAGCTGTTGGTAAAGCTGCTTCGGAAACTCCATTTACAGAGCACATACATGGTGACTCTGAACCTGCCCTGCGTTACAGTATTTATATAATATATCTGTATGTATTGCGGCTGTTTAAGCATTGTATTCCTATTCCTTCCTCTCCTGAAAGGGTGCGGAAGGTGTTCATTGCCAGTACTTGTTTGTCCTCTCTACATCTCAAGGTCAACTGACCTATTTTGACCTGAACATGCTGAAGAACATGTGCCAATAGAAAAACCAACAGCTTTGTTAGCAGGGAGGTAAACGCGAGTGGTTTCTCTCTCTCTTTTTTTACGTGCTTTCACTCGAGTTCTTCTTCTTCCACCCACTCTTTCTCTTTTCATAGCGAAGGATTTTCCGCTTATAGCTGTAACCTTGCGCGAGAGAAATGTCGACCGGGTGATTCTGCAGGAGCATCATATTTCAAACGAGACACCTCGCCTCTGAATGTGATGTGAAGGCTCCAAATGAGAGCTCAAAAGGAGTTCAATATCCATACAAGGTGAAATATAATGAAATATAATATGCTGATGGACCTCTGAAATGTGTGTGTGTGTGTGTCTCTGCACATTTGTGTGTCTCATCATATGATTTTGAGTGGAGTAATTTAGCAGATGAGCGTGTGGCCATTGTTAGAGGGATAATCTTTCTCTTGCTGCTCAGATAGGTTAACATGCTGCAGATTAGACCAGATTACCCCAAACCACACCAGACAGGACAGTTTCCTCCCCCTCTGCTTCCCCTCTAAGCCTCCCCCTCCCCTCTTTGCTTTGCTCCTCTTTTCACTCAATCATGACCCTGACTTCATGTCATTTCATCCTCTCTTGGTTTTTTATTCCTACATCCTTGTCCCACTTTTTTTTGCATCTATCTCTTTACCTTTATTTTTGCTCCTCCACCAATTATTCTTACCATCGTTAATACTTTCTTCTCTAGAGTAGAAACACATACACATCTATTTTTACAAGTCCAAAAATTGCAATCTTTGTTCTCTTCCAAAGCCTCACAACATTCGTCAGGTGCAGATAATGTCTTAGATCCAGCCATAGGTGTGTTTTACATTAAATACATTAAGAGATATCTCATTTGTACCAAACAAAGAGTATTATTTAAAAAGGGAGCAAAACTAATCAGCTATGAGGGGAATATATACTATACTATTTATAAAATATATCTTCTTATACTACTTGCATTTATTTAAACAGGTCATAATCATGGGATTGAAGGTGAACGTTTGTGTTCGTAATGCAAAATTGCGACTATGTTAATATGTTGAATTAGTTTTTTAATCAACCTACACATGACACTTGTCCACATAGGCTATTCCCCACACAAAAACAACAGACAAAAAGCACTCAGATTCAATATGACATGAAATATAAACCACATATAGCCTAAAACAATCAAAGTGCTAAACATAAAACATTCAATTGAAGCATGACGTGAAATAATAAAAACACCAAAAGTACATAGTACTTACACATAGCAGTCAACTTGAATCATTTCTACACTTTCATTGTTTACAACAACAATCCATAAATCACTGACAAAGCATGCACTTAATAATACAGGAGACATCTAGATAAATATACATTTGATTAAACTGGGGGTAAAAGTATAAACTCTTCTGCTCTGCTTCTATGACATGCATTACTGTGATCTGTGATCAGTGAACATTAACTAAAGGGCAACTTATAGTTAATATTTAAGAATATTGATCCTTCTTTGGTTTGATTTGTGAAAATATTGTACATATATTGTTTTTTTTCTTGCAAATGTACATGTGTATGTGGAGTATTTAGATTAATTCAGTGATTGCTACTTGGATAGTAGTTATGAACCTGAAAGAGGGGCATCTATCGACTCTCTGGACCTCTCAGTTTACCTCCTTAATTCTATAAAAATATATTTATTTATTTTCTCTCTTTTAAAGATTTAGATCCCCGGGTTGATTGACACAGTTTAAAAAACCTGACTCATTCTCTTCATTTCCATTTCTTTGACTCTCTTAACCCGCTGAGTTTGCATGAATGTGTGTAATTGGAGGGTGTTAATGTATTTGTTGTGCACTATGTGTGTCCCTACATCTGTATGACCGTGTGTCTCTGCCAGACTTTTGTTCAGGCTCCAGCTGTTTGTATTTTTGGCCGCTGGGGTTTGTTTGTCAGGCAGCCGTGTTTGTGTCATTCAAGCTTTTAATTAAAATCACGGTGAGTGGTGAGATGACACTAACAAAACACAGGATAATGATGTAATCGCCACCTTCACATCTGGCCCAGCTGTCCTAAGAGGAATTATTAGTCAAATTATCTGATTATTTTGTTTATTCATCTATCAGTAAGGTGTTTGTGCTTTAATGTCTCGTCACCCATCTGTCATGTGTGGCTGATTGTTTGTGAGCATCTGTGTGTATTTGTGTGTCACAAACCTGGTTAGGTGTTTACGTGTGTATTTATGTTTGTCGTTCTGCAAAAAAATCTCTTCTCCAGCCGTTTCTGAGTTCAAACAGCTAGACTAACGTCTCACCAATAAAAATAGCAGGATTAACTTGGAGGTATTGGATTTCAAACCAATCAGGATTAGTTGCAAGTACAGTTACTTGAGTACCTGTTAGCTAGTCTTTGACAGAGGTCAATTGGAGACCACACAACAAACATACTCCGAATTTAACACAAAGCCTAATCCATCTGTCTTCGTGTACAGCCAGCTTTCCTTGAATCAATAATCCATATATTCAATTTACAGTGAGATTAAAGCAGCAAACTTAACATTGGAGAGGCTGAAGACAGCTGAAACTTAAAAACAAATTATTTCCTACTTGCATTTCAGAACACTCACCTCCCCTTGCCACACTGTACATCATTTCACATTCATGTGTTCTCTTTTTGTGTGTGTTATTGAAGGGGTTTATGCTTGCACAGTTGTCCTGATCGCCCATGTTGCTGAACATTCATAGGTAGAAACCAAGAAAATAACTTTTCTTAAGATATCATCTTTGGAGTGGTATCAATCTTCTCATCTCGCTCTCAGCAAGAAAGCATATCAGCATATTGTTAAATGACTCCAATGATTCTCTTGATTGATTATCAAAATCGTTGATTTCTTTTCTGGCAACCAACTAATCGATTAACCGGCACTCTTATTAAAAAGCACTGTCCTCCCACTCTTTCCACATCTTAATTTTCTCAGCCCGTCACAATTTACCCCCCTCCTTCCTGTTCTTCTGGGTACCTTTGTGCACCAAACTCTCCTGGATCCCTCTAAAAGCTCAAAAACACAACAAAGACTCAGGAAGTGATTAGTGGCTTAACGAGGAGAAGGCTTTGCGGGGAGTTAGGGGGGCTATACGGCCTCTTCCATAAGACGAGGTGAGGGGGTTAAAGTTTCAGGGCTTAAGAGGTCAGTATTAAGTTGTGGAGGTCAGTGGAGAGGTTAATTAGGAGCAGGGCTTTTGTAAACTGGGATAAGGAGACGCAGGAGGCGATTCACTTCGTATCCTCGCTGTGTACCTTCAACCACCCTGGAAGTGTCATCCAACTCTGCTTTCCCTCCTCCTCCCTTATTGTGCTGTTGCTGAATGGAGATGTAGCTGAATTAACTTAATTGTCACCATTACGACTCACTCGCCCTCTTATCACCACAACACACACACACACACACACACACACACACACACACACACACACAGACACACACACACACACACACACACACACACACACACACACACACACACAAACCTCGATTATGTTTGGTTCGTCCTTCCTCCTTCAATTAGAAGAATTTCTTTTCAACTTGGAGGAGCCCTGGCCATGACTGTCGCTCAGAGACTGTTGTGTGTGTTTGTCCATTGTTTCCTGCTGTTTAAACACACAGAGAAACATGCTGCGATGCTCTGGAGACTCCAGCATCTCAAGTAGAGACGAATGAGCCACTCCACGTGAATGTGGGAACAAGAGGAACTGACACTGAAATGTTTTTCTTGTCGGTATCAGTTTTGTTTGTGAAGTCTCTTGGGCTGTATAAGGTGTTGAAATAGTTTTAGCATTGCACTCCCGTAACATGGCCGGATCCTCAATGGACAGCTTAAAATTCAAAAAATCTAAATGAATGCAGCAGAACCAGAGGTGTCATCTTTTTTATTCCACACATTCTTACTTGTCAAAACTTGCCGCCTACATTACCCACAATGCAACTCAACCATCAAAGGTTTGGTTGGATATCCAGGTGTGTTACGCTATTGGCGGCTAATGTTGCCCCAAGTTTGCTAGCCTCAAGTAAAATGAGGAGCAAGCTCTTTTTAACTGCGCACCCCAAGATGTTTTCCATTTTCAAATCGTCAGCGGAGAATTTAAGAAACTGTACGCTTTGGTGTATTATTATTATTTTAATTATTATAACGCTTATTGGATTTGATTTATTAAAAGAAGAAGAGATTACCATGCATCATCTGGGCTAAAAAAACTGGCACACGCCTCCTCATGCAGGGACATCTGTCTGTTGGGGTAATTGGCATTAACCCTTTTTAAGATGGGTGACCCCCTTTTTCACGGCCAACACATCTGCACTGGAACACCCATTTGGGGTGTTTGTGTGTGTGTGTCAAAGTAGGATGAGATGCTGCACATAAAGGTATAAAAGAGTGTGTTTTTGTTTGCTGAGGCCCAAAAAAAATCTACTTTATATTCATATTTCATGCTCACACACTAAATCTGCACTAAGGGTGCCACCCTCCAAAGCATATGGCCCAGGCCAACCCAAATGTGTTAATGCTGATTGAATATGCTGCTCTATTAGACTAATGTTAGCCAGCTGTGCAGGCCTCATGCTAATCCAAGGTAAGAGAATGGAGCTGAAGCCGCAGCTTATCTCTGAACTTATGGATATTAGAGAATAGAAAAGTGATTAGAAAGTGATTAGAGTGGACGGAGACCACTTAGAGAAACATACGCTTTCAGGTCCGGGTGAGATTTCCAATCACACCGTCCACATCACTGCTATTATTAATGATGCAAGCAGCTTATCCGCATGCCCAGAGAGGTTATGAGATTTAGTTGATAGCAAGCAGAGATGTCAGTTTTGTTTCAAGATGTATTTCCTCCTGTTTCTCTTTTGTTTTATGACACATCATAATCATAATCATAGTGTGTTTTCTCTGAGGGGCCTTCTTGTTATTTGAATATTGTTTGGTTTATTGTCATGTATTGTGTATTAGCTTTAATAAGTCTAAAGTAATAATTGCCTTGTGTTTGTCTTTACATATCACTTTGCTGTTTTGTTGGTAGATAAAACCGGAGCTGAAACAACATTGAATCGATTTAAAGATACATTTTAAAAACGGTTAGAATTGTATAATATACATATAATATAATATAATAGCCTAAATATAGCAATACAAATTATATTTTTTATTTATACAGCACTATTCAAAACAAAGTTATAAAGCCGACAAATAGCAATAATACAAACACAATATTAAATAAAATACCCAACAATAATGTAAGATTTAAAAAAGATGTTTCATTATTATCATTATTAAAATATGTGTTGGAAATAAAATGGTGTTCTAGCATTAATATAAATATCCAGATATACATTAAGAAGAAGATTTTAATGTTTTTTTTTTAATTTCCAACACACAACCAGGTACTATTACAGATTATACTGTATATGTAGAGTCATGTGGATATCTTATCAATATTTTGAAAACTATACTCATCTAAAATGTAATGTTTCACTGTAACACCATTTGTGATTTATTTTTATTTTGTATAATGCCGTTTTGGTCCACTCGTACTGATTTGAATGTACTGCCTGGTGTGTTTTTTTGTGTATCTCTTCCACTCGTTTGAATCTGTTTTAAAGCCCCGGAAATAGCTAATAAGTGGCCCTTGAGTTAACTTTCTTTCTGTTTCCTATTGAATGAAATAGGTCACAGTCACGGGCCACAATGGAGAGTCAGTTCAGAAGAGACTGTATGTGTCCGGCTTGTGCTTAAAAGGAGGAAGATAAATCCTCTGTGTTTGATTGACAGTGCTGCCATGACAACCCCGCATCAGCTGCAGGGTGTCCAATGAGGAGTCAGATTCAGGGTCCCTCCCTGACTCCCAGGTGAGCTAAAGAGTCAGACTTCAGCAGATTTCTGTCAGACTGTTTCCGAGACACACTTCATCTCCTCTCTGGTTTCACTCTGTCATCCAGATGGTGTTCAGATCACCGCTCGACTTTTTTTCAGCCTCTCGGATCCTCCTGCCACACTTCGCGGATGGGCCCTCTATCCTGGCCCGCTCCCGGTCCCCGGAGGACCCTCCCTCCGCCTGTCCTCCCCTGGCTCTCCCGGGGATGTGTTTCTCCGCGGCGCAGATCGCCAGCGTCTGCGAGACCCTGGAGGAGACAGGAGACATCGAGCGGCTGGCCCGCTTCCTCTGGTCTCTCCCGGTGACAGCAGACGGTCGCGACTCCATCTCTGAGCACGAATCTGTGCAGCGGGCTCGTGCCGTGGTGGCCTACCACACCGGGAGTTTCCGCGAGCTTTATCACATCCTGGAGACGCACCGCTTTACGCGCGCCTCGCACGCTAAACTGCAGGCGATGTGGCTCGAAGCTCACTACCGGGAGGCAGAGAAGCTCCGGGGGCGACCGCTCGGACCTGTTGACAAGTACCGCGTGAGGAAGAAGTTCCCGTTGCCGAGGACAATCTGGGACGGTGAACAGAAGACGCACTGCTTCAAAGAGCGCACACGGGGGCTGCTAAGAGAGTGGTACCTGCAGGACCCGTACCCTAACCCCGGGAAGAAGCGGGAGCTGGCGCACGCAACCGGACTTACACCGACTCAGGTTGGAAACTGGTTTAAAAACCGGAGACAGAGAGACCGGGCGGCGGCAGCCAAAAACAGGTCAGTGACTTTGACTTGGAATAAGTCACAGTTGGTAACTTATAGTGAGCTGAAGAAATATGCAGGTATTGCACTCTAGAGTAGCCAACATGAACTATTAACAGTGTATTTAGTTAGTAACAGTTGAAATACTGTTAAAATCATGGCAACTCTATTTGTCCAAAAAAGTAATCAGTATCGTTATTGATCATTTACTCTTTCACTCTCACGTTGAGATAATTTCGTCTCCACAAGCAACCAATGGTGTGCGTAAAAGAGTGCCATTCAGCCTTTAGGTTTTTGTTTTCCTTCTGTAAGTCTGACCTGGACGATCTTTCTTCTCTCTCGCACAATAATTTGCGTCTGGGTCAGTGTGTGGGTCATCTTGTTGATGAAGGCAAACCGTTTATGAATGGGTGCAAATTGCTTAGCACGATATTATTTGTTGTTATGATTTAACAATGGTTTTCAATCACTTTTAACTCGTTTTAGTTCATTTAGTTTATTTTTCATAAGAACATGACAAGTTTAGTTTTTTTAATTTGAACTTGTTGCATTTGCACTTAATTTCGCAAACAATTGGGTTTACATTTTAGATGACTTCCCCACTTTTAACTTGTTTTTCTCTTAACTTTCAGGTTGCAGCATCACCGGATGTGTCCAGACGGTGCGCGGTCACTCAGCGGAGGGGAGTGCAGTCCAGATGAGAGCGGGGAGCGCGCAGATGGAGAAACTCTTCTCTCAGTAACGGACAGTGACTCGGACTTGGATGTTTGAGACTAAAACATATAAAATGAACCTTTAAGGGGCCTGACATGGTCCGTCGTGGATTACCAGAGAGGGGAGGATGCGGAAAAAAGGCTGGTCAGGGTTTGGGTTGCAATAAATGTTCAGGGCATAAAACAGCTTCATCCTAAATGTTACCCCAGCCAGGTTACATGAAGTTTTTTTTCCCTTTTGTTTCCCGAGAATGTGATAGATTTTTGTCTATGCTGCTGGTGTTCTGTTTTTTTGATCACCAGACCCACATTTTAGATTTTTCACTGGATGGTGCATCTGTTGACCCAGCTTACACTACCAACCTGATTAAACAGACATCATGCCGTGGACCCCTGTTGGACTTTAACCCGGGGACCCCCCACATGGGAGGACCTTTACAGACTGAAACCTGCCAGTGAGATAATCACTCTTATTTTCTCTAATTATATGTCATTATTATTTTTTTAAATGAAACTAGTTGTTTCTCTAAAAGACCCCAGGATGTCCACTGCTGTAGACAATCAATAAGCACTAAAGCCTTACCTTCCTATCTGGCTATTTGTATGTTTATAAACCTTTTTTTCTTTCTTTACCTTCACTTCTTCTTTCTTTAAAGTTCACAGAGTTCACTGTGCAGTCTGTGTGTGATACTATGTAGTACTTCGTTTTCAATTTGATGCTGAAGAAATGTTTTTGGTATTTTATATAAATAAAAGTATTTAATATATGACTGTTATTGTGACCACTCTTCTTTAATGACACCATTACTGTCACAAATTGTATATTATTGTATATATTGTTATAAAAACGTATCACAGTAGTAAATGATATACTGTATGATTTCAACCATGAACAAATCCAGTGAGTTATAAAGAATGTATTAACTGTAAAATCACAAGTACAAATGATTCACGGGTGGCTTTAAAACTGTCTATAAATATATTTAAGTGTTACCTGAAAGGTTTTATGTGAGTTTTGATAAATTATTTTTGTTATATAATTATATTATATATATATATATGTTCTATAATATTTGTCTATACTATTATGCATCTCTACTTGCTAAATAGAAACACAGCATTTGCGCAATAAAAAAACCAAGAAAATGTTTTTAAAACATCTTAGTATGATACAAGCAACTCGCTCTTAACGTCAGTTGAAATGTTCTCGGTGTCTTTGGGATTAACAGCAATCCATCGTCCGTTGCCATTCAGCTTTTACTAAAGCACTGAAGTAGACCTTTGAGGTACTGTGAGTATTTCCATTTTCGGCTACTTTCTACTCCACTACAATTCAGAGGCAAACGTTTAACAGCACTACTTTTATTTGAAACCTTTAGTTACTTTGCAGATGAAGATTAATGACATAGAAAATAATCATCAAATCAATGTTATGTATTATTATTATTATAGGAATAGATCAAATAAGACATTAATGTTTCCTAGGGGTACATTTACAAGCTACCCAGCAGTATGTAAAATAATTAAAATCAACACAATAATTATAATTCAATAATAGTATATACATTATTCTGAAATGGGCCATTCTGCATAATGTGTACTATAAGTATATTTTGATGCTAATAGTTTTGTGCTTTGACTGAAGTAACATTTTGAGTGCAGGACTTTTACTTGTATGGCTACTTTTAAAAGAATATTCCCTCCACTGCTGTTTGTTAGGTTGGGCTACTTTTGTGTTTTCCCGATTCAAAAGTATTAAAACTAGATTTTTCCAAGACGTCTACACAGATGTTTTTATTTCTTCTTGCACACTTTTGAATTGTAATTTATATATCCATACCCCTCCAATACACCTCCTCCATTGTTGAAAAAAAATCAAACATGCTATTTCTTTTCACATCATTGACCACATAAAGGTCACAACAAACCAAAATAGTTATTCTCTCACTTTCATGCTGCTGACCTGCAGTCGGTGACTTTTCCAAAGGGGGTGTGAAGGCAGAGGGACGCCACCCATTGGTCAAAGTAAAGACGGTTAAGTATAGTAAAGATATTACGTTTATGCAGAAAATGAACTGTTAAAAAGTACAGTAACCGAGCTTTAATCGTAAATCAGGCTGGACAATGATTTTAAACAGGGTTACATGATCTTTTAGCGGCTGATTTATATCGTAGTAACATTGTGTCCTTCATATTTTACAGAATGTAGGCTAACTTAGTACATTAACTCTAGTTTCCTACTTTAGGCTGCATTTAGGATGATTTGGACATAAAGTAAAATAGGGCCGTATGGAAGATAAAAACTATTTCTCTGAGCCCGAGCAGAGAAACTCAATCACGGAGGTGGGCGGGGCCAAGATCAAACAGGAAGTTGACCTGCAACTCGTGAGGTGAGTAAAGTAACGTTTATAAACCTTTGCTAGTTTTCATCATAAGGTCATACAATTGTCATATATATTGCCAAAAACCTTTGATGGAAACGTGAATGTAATGTATTACTACAATAAAATCATGACACATAAAATAAAATAAAAGTTTTGATTATATTAGATAAGATGTGCTGTCCAATTTACACAAATGTTACAAAACAATGGTATGCCAGGCCCCTTTGGAATAGCCTATGCTATAGTCTTTTTTTCTCCTCAAATCATATTATGTTAGTATCATGTGTTATAAAAAATGTATGGCAAGAAAGCTAACACAAGGACGACATTTCAAAACTGTCCCAACTACCTTGGATTCACCTGACTCACAAGCATTAGTTTCCCTTTTTACCACTGACTCATATTTTAAATTTTAACACTATTTCATCATTTTTTCAGAGTAACTGTACTGAGGTTTTTGTACTTTGTTTACATATTTTGAATACTATACTTCTTAATACTTCAACTCCACCGTGTTCCAGATGGGAAGATTTGAATGACAACATATATGATATGTTAAAAAAAAAATGTATTTTAGAGATTAACTACAGTTCAAATTATCTCTACTTTGACCAACTATTTAAATGCTGTTAACATATGTATTCATATACAGGAGTAATACAATCATAATATATAGTATACAATAATATAGGTTTCTGGAAGGAGCCATTCTACTTTTGATACTTAAAGTTAGTTTATCTGCTAAAATACATGTAGCAGCTTTTAAAGTAATTTGGAGTAAAGGACTTTTATTTGTAATGGAGTGTATTTTACATTGTAGCGTTTCTACTTTTACTGAAGTAAAGAATCTGAGTACTTCTTCCCACTGCATATATTTTACAACCTTATCTTGGAATCAGGAGATATAAAACGAATACCATTTTATTTTGTTGTATTTTTCCTTTTATCTGTCAGACATCTTTGTGTACAATGAACTAAACAGCACAGACAGTGGTAGAAAGTATATCATTACATATACTTAAGTACTGTACTTTGACCTTGTGGCGTTTTAGATGTTGGATTAGTTGTTAGCACTTCCACCAAAAAACATTTCCCCTCTAAACTGCTCAGACATTTTCAGTTAAATAATTTGTTTAAGGCTTTTACCCTTGATACTTTAATAAAACATTTCTGATAATACTCGTGTTTATTTTTTGTTTTACTTAACTATACATTTAAATGCAATACCTTTACTTGTTATGGAGTATTTCTACACTTTTTATCAGTACTTTTACTTTAAGTAAAGGATTTCTGTGTCACAGAAATGATCACTGTCGAAATATGAATCTACGAAGAGCACTTGAACACAGCGTGCCGTAACATCACGTCCTGGGAGCGTCATCACCTCGGCGATACGTCCCACAAGCCAGCAGGGGGCGCAACTGGCCAGGCCTGATGTACAGGTAGGGGCTGAATTATGACGCTCAATATAGACAATCTTTTCGTTTGTCAATTCAAGTCTTTGTGGAATGTCCTTAAAAACAACTTTATTAAGTGTACAAACAATATATTATATTATATTACATTAGATAAGACAATATACATACTATACTTTACCATGATATAGCAATTTACATGTGATATCCTGTTATACTGCTGCACTATACTATATTATGTTACACTATTATTGCATTATTACTATTACTAATATTAATATCACTACTATTACATTTCTCCTTATACTTTATATTCTACCTCATACTATACTGTAGTATATCATGCTGTACTATGTTAATATGTTATACTGTCTTGCCATTTACTATATCATATTTCTATTTTGCTATGTTTATACAGACAACACTATATTGGTATACTAATTGGTATACTAAATCCCAGTATTATTCTGGTGGACACTGTTTACATTTTTACTAGACTCACTGCTATTAATCATAATGTGTCACTTTAGCTTTTAAAACTGTGTCTTTAATTGCTCTTGTTTGGTTCTATCTTGTATAGTTTTTGTATAGTTTCTACTTGTGTAATATTTGTATATACCTCTTATTTTATTTATACTTTTTATTTGCTTATTTCTGTCTTTGTGCTGCTGTTACACCTCGATCAATAAAGGCTTATATTATCTTCTAGTATCTTATCTTAATCACACATATTTAAAAACTCTTGCATTAAGAGTTTTTTTTAAATCATTACATTTACTGTAAGAGAGCAGGAAGATTTTGTCTTGTTTACCATCAAACACAAACTACACACAGTAAAATCCGATCTGGAGATAAAGTGTCACCAAATTAGATAACATCAACCCACTACCCAGTGTGGACCTACAGCTTTTTGATTCTTCAATAAGAGATGAACTGACAAAGAAGTGACCCAGATTTGAAATGCTTTAAAAAATGTGGATATTGTTCAGCTTGCCTGTAATTGATTTTGAGCTTGTTCAAAAGATTTTTCATTACAATAACAAACTTTCATACTTCTGTGTTTGTGTGTGTGAGTGAAACATCTGAGGGCAGTCCATGATGGAGAGTGACAGTTGCCATGGCTCAACCGACAAAGCAACAAAACGAATAAAATCAGGGCGATGAGTGCCATGGACGTGTCACATGTCATGTGTATGTTTGTAGAGTCATGTGATTCTGAACTAAAGCCATGACCATACTCTAAATACACCATAGAGTGAATACACTGTATATATTGTAGTAATAATTGTTTTAAAAATCAGGTTGTAAAGCAATTTGTATAAGGGGGAATTAACAATAATGTTAAGGTAATATAGTTTTATTAAAGGTGTAGGGCTGGAGCATAGTTTGGATCCACTTGGCATTGTGTATATATCCACTTGGCATTGTGTATATATCCACTTGACATTGTGTATATATATATGCAGGTACGTCAAGGAACCCATAGGGATGCAAGATATCGTAATATTACGGAGGTTAACAGTTAGTGTGCAATTTTGGATCTACTGTCTTGCCCTTTGTGTGTGCTTGAGTGTGTGTGTGTTGGCTGTCTGTGACCATGCATAAGGACTGACTGATTGACTGGCTCTATTGGCTGTCTGGCCATGACAAGCACACACACACGCGCACACACACACACACACACACTCTCCATGCCTGCGGGTGAATTCCACCCCCCTGTTCGTCTCTTGTGCTCAAAAAACACCTTCTATCTGCACGCGCGCGCGCGCACACACGTACACACATGCACGCACACACAGTCTCTCTCTCTTTTCTCTCATCCGGCGCAAGAGCCCGGCAGCGCGGGTGACGCGTTTTGCGCATTTCCTGCAGCTCGCGCTCACTCATGGATTCAGGAGAGAGGGGACGGGAAACAGGAGGCGCGCGCAAGGACCGAAAGGAGAAAAAAACGAACGGGAGGGGAGCACCGTGATGTATTTGGGGTGCTTGTGAGCCCGAAAAAGACTGCATTGAGGGGGCAAAAAGGCATTGCTTTTCGAGAGTACTCGCAAATATCGCAGTACCGTGAGGTCGAAGCAAGGAGATTATCCCAGAGAAGAGCGAGTGAGGGGCTGGAGAACGGAGCACCAATCCCGGATGGCTAGGCGCGGCTGCTCGCGCTTTCTCCCACCCTGACCCGGGAGAGACACACAAGGACCGTGGGGACGTTCCGGGGCTTCACGTGAACCCAGCCGGAGCTGGTTAACCCTCATTCGCCCTCCCTACCGTTTTTATATCTCGGCCTGTTTCCGCCGAAACGGGAATCTTGTGTGGCGCACGGGACCGACCATAAACAAACAAGGCAGCAGCTCGGGTGGGAGAGTGTTCAGCAAGCGACCTCTGAAGGCTGTGTGTCTGCGTTGTTACTGCGTTTTTTCAGCCCATTAGAGACAGCTGTAGTGTGGGTGTGTGTGTCTGTGTGTCTGTGTGTGTGTGTGTGTCTGTGTGTGTCTGTGTGTGTGTGTGTGTGTGTGTGTGTGGATAACACAGTGTTTAGATATGTCTGTGCTAGACTGAGAGTCCAAGGAACCAGCGGCATTATGGGACGTAGCAGGACTGTGCAGTGACCCGCTCGTTGGAAGGAAACACTCTGTGTACAGGAGCAGGAATAGGCACACTAACCTGAACACACACACTCCTCCTTTTATACATACACACACATCCCAGCAGCCATGCCTGTGTTCAGTGGCCTGTTGAAGGTGCGCGTGTGTGAGGCAGTGGACCTGAAGCCAACACCATGGGCCCTGCGTCACGCTGTGGGGAAGAGCGGCTCCTTCCTGCTGGACCCTTACCTGGCACTGAATCTGGACCAGACCCGGCTCGGGCAGACTGCCACCAGGACCAAGACCAACAGCCCTGCCTGGCACCAGGAGTTCTGCACTGAGGTCCGTGAGGGAAGGAGTCTGGAGCTGTCTGTCTTCCATGATGCACCCATCGGATATGATGACTTTGTGGCCAACTGCACCATCCAGCTGGAGGACCTTCTGCAGAATGGGACCAGGCACTATGAGGACTGGGTATGTGTTTGATGTGCGACTGGTTCAGTGTGTCTCAATTACCCACAGAGGATTTGGACAGAAGTCCTCAGGGTCCTGAAAGTCATAGGTTTGCAAGTAAGTACATTTGTGAAGAATGTGCTCGTGCAGGTGAAGTTTAACAGTTTCTTTATTCATTGTTTTAATGCTTTTTCCCGTGCCGAATGACTTACTTCCAAAAAACTTGTGAGCACATCTCTGGTTAACACAAGATTTAAATTGATGCTTTTGCATGATTCTTTATGGAGAAAATTTAAGTTTTACAGATCTGTCGATTTAAATTAACTTATCGATTTGACGACAAAATCGTATGAGTGTTAGTTGAGAATTCTTTAGTCCAGAACAGCCCCGTGCCCCAGGCGCTGAAACCAACTGGGCCCCTTGTTTATGAACCATGCATTCTCTGCAACATCCCTGCTGTTGCATTGTTTTGTTTGTATTTCATATTTGATGTGGTGCTTGTGGTTACTTGAAGGCATAGGGCAGAAAATGAATACAGTTTGCCAAGTGTCCCCCGCCACAATATCCATACATTTTGTTGAGCGTTCAGCCAAAACCAAGTTCTTTTTAACTAATTCATCCACGAATTAGACTAATTTGTTCATTTGCTGCTTCACAAAATGTATTAATTTACACACTCCTTCCTGAGAACTTCCCAGCACAACTACTGCATCGCCAGTGAGCACCTTTGGGGAGCTCAATGCTTTGCTCATGAGATGGGGGGGGGGTCACTGATCCAACTTTTTTCTCTTCTGGTAAAGATTCTGATCCCCAAATTTAAATTTATATAACAGCTACTTCAATGCGTGTACCTTACTGGGATGAATAAGATAATATTACTCTGAATGAGCAACTTGTAGCAGAAACAGTGCATTTTATAATGACATTTATTAGTAAAGAAACTATTCAATATATATATATATGTGTGTGTGTATATATATATATATAAATAGTTTTGGCCTAGACAATGTCTATGTCAGGAAATCTCTATATTTGAGGGGCTGGAAACAGCATTTCTGCCATTTTTGCATAAAAGAATACTGGAATGATAATCGATTTTCAAAATAGTGTGCGATTATTTTTCGGTCGGATCTATCAGGTTGCCATTGCCACCACAATCTTCTTTAACTTTCTTCGGCAGAGCAGCAGTGGGATAGTTAACTGCTGTCAAACTATGCGTCTCTGTGCTGAGACTGCTCGGTCTGGTTTGGTTATGGGTTCTCAGAACAAGTCATGTAGTGCAATGTTGACTTCATTAGAGCCACTGCCGATTTTATTTATACTTCTAATTTGCAGCTTTCCCTCCTCTATCTATGACACGGAGCTGTTTGGACTTGCATTAGATCTGATTTGGGAATCTCAGGTCCAGCCTGTAGTCGTCCCTCCTCAATTCCTCATATTCCTCCTGCCTCTTTGGACTGGAAGACATATGACGTGCCCCTGTCTTTCCCCCTGTTGAGTTACATTTATAAAGCAAACACGCAAACAACATAGATGTTATGAGACTTCACCGCGGCCTGGTTCTACCTCTTCAAGAAGTTTCCTCTCACTGTATGTTGAGATTTACACATACTGTAGCTTAGCTGTGGGAAAGATAGAAGTTACTTTAATTTGTTATGGTTCCTCCTCAGTTATCTCATTTGCGTCGGAGACTGTGATGTTGGACTGCCGCATGTAGATATGTATGTAAGGAGGATAAAGAGCTGTTTGTTTGGGGTCTGAAAGTTTTGTATCCGGTTAAGCATGTGATGTTGTTCCACTTACGCTTTGTTTCATCTCGTCTTGCTTTACGCTAGATGAAACGCTGCTGAAGGACACACAATTTAAATAACAACATGTATTGCCTACACAATAAATAAACTTGTTTAGTAGTAGATACCAAAAGTGAAATGACACGATTCTCGATACCAATTTGATACCACGGTAAAAAACTAAAAGTACTTCAACATACACTCCTTTATCAATGTTTGCATACTGTTTTTTGTCAGGAAGTTAAACAAGTCATAATTATCATATATTATTATAATAATATGTTATTTATAATTCTGTGAAAACTGTATTAATTTCAAGTTTCCCAACAAAACATATGTTTTACAAGAATACGTTTGAACACTTCACAATAACGTTATAATTTACCTTTGCCCAATACTCATATTTACTAAACAGAGGTTGAACACACCATATTTAAACTCTATGTGACCTCTGTTCACCGGCTGCTAACAGCTAACGTTAAATAGCTCTCCTGTCGATTTCAACAGATTTGTTGTTCACGGTGTAGCATTATCAGAGAAAAAAAGGATATTGATTTTACTGCGTCCCAAACACATTTGCTATCATCCACGGGACGGCGTTAGTCTCGAGCCCTGACGGTACTGCCGGGCACTAGAAAAATTAGTATTGTCACGTTTTGGCATCAACTTTGTTCTGAAGTATCGGTTCTCGTGACATCCCTACTTTACATTACTGTTGACCATTTTTGAAGGTATATTGTGTGTTGTTACAATACTTTTCTACCTTTCAGACAGCCGTTGTTTCACTCAGAGACTTGAAACGGCACTTGTTACAGTGCTGTTTTATACATTCTTATTATAATACATTTAAAAAAAAAAAAATCTTAAATGTCAGAGTTTTTCATACAAACTCTCTCAACATATGACCAGGACGTAATGTAAAAAAGAGAGGCAACAAAATCTTAATGTGGTGAATTAGGAAGCTTATTTTCATTCTGCAATACTACAATACTAACGCTATAACACTTTTGTAATGTATATGTGATGCAAAAGTATAGACGCCATAGTTTGTTTGGGGGGATTTAATTGATGTATAGTTATGTAATTCCACACTGTATCAGTATACATTTGCATATAAATAGACACGCACATACACGCAAGTCGTCCCTCAGTCATCCCGAGTAAGGTCAGAGCATATGGATCACTCTGTTGATTGACCACATCCCATTGATCAGCATGCCGGCTCGCCAATACATCTGCCTCACAGCGACACAGTCCCTCCCACTTCCACTCTGTCCTCCCTTTATTACTCCATTGCTTCTGCCCCCAATGTCTTCTTCATCCTCCCCTCAGTGAGTCCCCTCTCACCTTCCTTCCTTACCCCTCCCTCTCCTCTTTCATCTGTTCCCTTCTGATGCTCCTACTTTCATTTTCGGTCTCCAGTGTCAGATGTAAAGTTCAGACTCAACAAGGAAGCGGTGGGAAGTATAATATAGCTGTTGATAGGTTGTCTGAGACTGAATCAATCAAGTTATTCTCTTAATCATTTTACTCATTTGTGTTGTACACTAGCTTCCCACAGCATACTGTAAGTTTCTAAATAAGATTTGAGGATAAATTGGCCTTTACTGGTGTCAAACAATGCTACCAATATGTATAACATTCACGGACTGCTACTACTGTAATAAGTGGCATGATGAACATGTGATATGTGAGTATACAACTGAGACCTTTTAAAAATAAGTTTCCAAGAGGATGGGTGGTAAAGACTAAACTTTAATCGTTTAATAAATAGGATTTACAAGTTATCATTATTGTTAATCTGTCAATTATTATAGTATATAATCATTATTTTAGCCCACAAAATAGTGGAAAATTCCCATCACAATTTCCCAATGTCCAAGATGCAATGTCCAAATAGCTTGTTTTGTCCGATCGACAGTCTAAAAACCAAAGATATTAAATTTACAAGGAAATAACACAAAGAAAATTTGAAAAGTTTGAAAAAAACTTTGCTTGATAAATGACATATTATGACATAAATATTTAGCGTTCATCAAAATTGTTGTCAATGCCAAATTATCTACATCTTTCAGCACTACTTATATATTTAATATACGTATTGGTTTGGTCCAGACTGAAATATCTCATCTACTGTCGGATGGATTGCCATAACAAATGGCACAGATATCTACAGTCCCACGAGGATGAATCCTAATGACTTTAGTGATCCCTTGACTTTTCTTGTTGCGCCACCATGAGATTCACATTAAAAGAAGTTAAAACAGAAGAGTAAATATATACGTGTGTGTGTGTGTGTGTGTATATATATATATATATATATATATATACCAGACCTCTTACATGAACATGTCATGTCCTCACCTCCATCCAATGAGGTAAAAATAAATAAATATATAAATGTACATCAGTCTGGAACTGCAGGGAAATATAGTCGCTTAACAAAAGAAAAGAAAGAGGTGCACAGAATGTGTCGTTAGACCAATAAAAAGATATTAGAATAAGAGTAAAATTCCTCAATATGATGCCTTAAACTTATAATACACTTCCTGCCTTTTAAGATGAATACTGAGGCTTGTGTGCCTCGGCTCCGTCTTTCTCACTTCCTCCACCCTTCTGCTGCCTCACTCATCTCATCATGCCTCTCGTCTCAGCGCTGTTATTCCCGTCCTCTCTGCTTCCTGTTCTCTTTTGTCTTCCACCACCTCTCCGTGATACATCTCCTGTGGACCCGAGCGCTGTGGGCCAGGTTGCTGCTCTGTGCCACCGGTGAAATATTAACCAGGCTTTGATGCTTATTAATTGTCCCACTCAGTAATTGAGATGCTCTGTGGAGCCCATCCCCATGGCGACAATGACAGCCCGTCCCCTTGGTGACAGCCTCTCACCCACAGAAACACCAGAGACAGAGATGGGTAGGTGAGAGTTGGGGGAGATGAAGGGGGGGCAAGAGAGAGAAAAACAAAGTAGAACAGTGCCTTGGTGGTTCTTTGAGAAGTCAGAATAATATAAAGTCAAGGCCTTCAAAGGTAGATGCATATGAAGGGTTTCTTTGTGCTGCATGTCCATTCTTTAAAGGAAATTCCATTTTACTCTCCAGCATGATTGTGGAGATTATGTTTACTGGGCCCACCAAGCTGCTGACCGCTTTAAACAAGTGTTACTCAGTTATTTACACCACTTATTTGGAGGTAAAAAGTTAAAAGTCTGAGGTTTGAAGACACAGCCATAATGTCACTAGTTAAAAGCTGTAACCCCAAATGTCCAATATAATCATCCAACGCAGTGTAGCGCTTCTTGGGTCAATAGACACACAACCTACCTTTTATTAGTGCAGTTTAGAGCAATATTTGTCCTCTATGTAAGCTATCATAATAATCTAAATCCTGCTGACACATACTGTAGTTGATGTTACTTTTAATCTAAAGCACATTGAGTTCACTTGTAGTGAAATGTGTTATATAAATACAATTGCCTTGCATCGCCTTTATATAGGTGAGAGGTGAGCCACATACCGCAGTAAACAAAACCGTGTCTGTGCATTCCTGTGGTAACTACGGTATGGCAGAGAAATGCAAAGGATGATTACATTATTGTTGATTTTACTTTTCACTTCTAAATTAGCTGTTTAGATAATTTCTATTACACAACTACAAAGGTTATGCTGAATGCTACCTCAAAACAGGATTGGTGTTATTGTATACTAAACATATTGGTTAAATGAATGCAGTATTAATAGCAAATACAATTGGAAATAGTTCCGTTTCATCCACTTTATTACTGGTTTTAAAATGAGTATTTAAAAACAGTTCCAGCTTTAAAAGGGTGTTTATAAAAGGAAATAATAATAATAATACATGGGCAGGAGAAAGAAGGCTGTGGAGAAGAGGAAAATAGTGATGAAGGAGAGAGAGCAGGGGATGAGTTGGAGAAATAAGCTGTGTGTACATGTAAATATATCAGGAGCCTCTAAGACATGATGACCACACAGTGTAACGTTTCCTCACAGGGACACGGACCACGTCAGATGTCAGCCAGCCACTGTTTGACACTTGGCATCAACACACGCTCACATGCTCATACTTACAGCAGCCAGGATTAATGACTGAACGCCTACAACGAGAGACCGGACACCATCCCCTTTTAAAAAAAGGGTTTAAACATTTTAATGTGAAGTTCAATGTTAACTTTGTGAGGCTAACATGTGAGCCTACAGTAAAAGCCATTTAGTAGTCATTGCAGATATGAAGCTTACATTTGCTATCGTTATAACATTTTCTGGACTGGATCTTTACCATATTATTGTTAAGTTGAGAATATCTTCCATTACCATCATAATACCAGTGTACCTTTGTGTAGAGGACAGCACTGCGTCATAATCCTCGGCCAAGACATGTCTCTGATCATTGAGGTCACAGCCATATTGTCATTAGCGCTTTCTTTTCCTCACCATAGCAAGTTGCATGACATCACAGGCTCCACCCCTCAGTGACCTGCTGGTTAAGTAGGACAGACTGGATTTAAGATGCACTGTTGCCACTGTGACCACACACAGACACACAGACACACGCACACGCACACGCACACACACACAGGGAAAGATAAGCACAGTGCTCTGCCCACTGATGCCAAATCAGGTCAACCTTTGGTGTGTATGTGTGTGTTTGTGTATGTTTATATATGCTGGAGGGTGTTTAATGCATGTTGTCAGTAAAAGGGAAGAAATGGGAGGATATCGGGACAGCAGGTGAAACGCACACTGTTTTCCACCTCGCTCTATTTGTGACCCCCAGGAGTTTGTTTATTTTTGAAAGATACATTTTGAATACAATTAGAAGTCTTTTACTTTAGCCACGGACAGAGTAGAATTTCGTTTTTTAATTGATTTTGCGATTTGAAAAGTTTCAAATCAAATGTTCCACAATTGTAATTATAACTTGGATTAATAACATTTCTTAACAAAGCTGTAGCACTGTTTGAATGTTTAAAAAACGAGTTGCGCTTAGACGGACAACGGAAATGGTAAAACAGACGTGCCATCGGAATTTAAAAAATAAAGGTGTATCTTAAGGATGATGTTATCTATCTATGTTTTCACTTTGCATTGCTGATATTTAATTGTTTATCATTGAATCGATACATTTACGCAGATCGATGGATCGTTACACCTCTACACAAGCCTAGAGTTGAATTTATTGAAAGTTATTACAATCGAAATCACAATGTGGTTAGAAACAGGGCTTGAGTCTCCACGAAGTGTGTTTTCATTTGGACAAATCCAACTGATCCACAGAGGCTGCTCAACAGGCCGTCTGCCAGTCCATCTGGATATCACACACTTGTCTTGGATGTGTGTGAGCTCTAAGACGACGGAACAGTCAGCATGATTTGATCGGGGATGTCCATTCTGCTAAATCAAAATCTCCTCCTGTCCAGCTACTGGACATTCGTGGCAGGGGGGAGGGCTTTGTTGAATCTCCCCATCCTCCCCCCTGCACCCCCACCACACAGCTCAGCTCCTCTTACATTATTAGCTGTCTGTGATGTTACATTAAAGATGCATGACTCTCATGCTGTCTCACTCAGCGTGTGTGTGTGTGTGTGTGTGTGTGTGTGTGTGTGTGTGTGTGTGTGTGTGTGTGTGTGTGTGTGTGTGGACATGCTTGCACATTGCTGAGTGGTAGAAAGAAGGGCAAACACAAGTTATTGTGTGACTGTGGTCGAGCTCTCTCAGAGCCGAAATTTGTTATTTGACAGATGGATGTGGGAGGCTGTCACTGAGACTAAACGCTTCTGAGAGAGACAGAGAGAGCTGTCTGGTTGGACAGAGATAGCGAGCTCGATGGACGGAGAGTGGGAGGGGGTTAGCTCCACAGTATTGATATAATGCAAGCTTTGAGTGCCCTGTCTGCTTGGTTGAGTGCTTCTCTGTGCTGCTGCATATGGTGTGTGTGTGTGTGTTTTCATTCTGTCAGAAGTGTGTGTGTGTGTGTGTGTTTTCATTCTGTCAGAAGTGTGTGTGTGTGTGTTTTTGAACGTGTGGTGATGGGACGAACGCAAGACCGGTAAGCTTGTATGTGTGTTTAACGCTAACCTCCCTCCGAAGTCCATTTTAAAATCCCCAGACACACACAGCTTTGTGTGTGTGTGTGTGAGAGAGAGAGAGAGAGAGAGAGAGAGAGAGAGAGAGAGAGAGAGAGAGAGAGAGAGAGAGAGAGAGAGAGAGAGAGAAGAGAGAGAGAGAGAGAGAGAGAGAGAGAGAGAGAGAGAGAGAGAGAGAGAGAGAGAGAGAGAGAGAGGGGTTTGTGAAGTTATCCATCTCCCTGGCTGTAACGGTGTCCTAATTGGACTAACAAGATTAATGAGGTGAACTAGATACTGCTGCTCTCTCTCCTCCCATCTTTTTGTTGTTGGGGCGGGGAAAGTGCATGTGTGTGTCTGTACACAGCAGGTTAAATCCAAGTCACGTTACAGTTCATTTAACAGGGGTGGTGATGTGGATAACATCTTCTGTTGTTGTATATGTCATTCTATTAGTGCTGAAACTATGAGGCAATTAATCCATTACTCGGTTGATAGAAAATAAATAAATAAACACTTTTAATGGTTTAAGCCACTTATCAGGCACAAATGGTTTAGCCTTGTTTTATGTTTTTTTAAATGTTATATCTTTCGGTCTTTGGGATCTGGGGAATTGTGACCAGCCTCTTCTTTGTTTTTTACCATGTTCTGATGATTTGTTTAGCAAGAATCATTATTGCAGCCCTAATAATGATTGCATGATTTAGTATTTGTGAAACAGTTTATTCATAAAATAACCAAATTGAAATGTCAGTTTTGGGTTTATAGGGTGAATTATATACCTTTACAAATCAAGGTTATCCATCACATTGATGCTAAATCTTGTGAGTCGAATAATATTCACAATGTGACCCACAATACAACCACTGATATTTAAAGCTGCATTTATTGAGCTTTTGGCCACTTAAAGGGTGGTGAAAACCAATAGTATCACCTTAAGTTGGTATACCGAACGTGTTAGTGTGTTAGTAACAGTTAACTCTTTACTCATTCAGCAACATTATCATTTATTTGGAATCGTGTTTCTGGCCACCTGATGTATATATACGTCTGATATTCAATCTCTTTTAGCTCTATTTCTGGTCTCCATCAACTGCTGATGGAAATACCTGGCTCTTTCACTGCTAAATGCTCTATTAAATGTACCAGTTTTTTATTTCTGGTGTCGGGCAGGTAGGGTACAGTGGATTTAACAGAGCTTATTTTGTCAAAAACAACTGGCGACAGCAGAAAAGAAGCTAAATTGAAAGAAGCTACCTTTTTCACATATTAATTATTACACATTGTCATTTGATCCATTGTTAGTATTTAAATAAAGTGCAGCTTTAAGGAATAGATAGAGATGTATTTTCTCATTACCCAACTCTGACCAGAAATGATTCAACTTTTGAAACATTACATGATTAAAATAAATGACGCACCTGTAGTTAGGTCCAGTTCAACCCCGAGTCGATTTGATTGTATTAAAATGCCCGAGGGATGTTCATTAAAAATATTACATGTGTTTGTTTTATCCTGAATTACCGACTGAAGGGTTGGGTTCATGTAATGAAATGGTTTGTGACTGTTCAAATAGAGACAGGTGATCTTATAATCACAGAAAGGGAGACAGTAAGTTGACTCTAGGTGAGCTTTCTCACGGCAGA
Source organism: Cottoperca gobio (assembly GCF_900634415.1). NCBI lineage: Eukaryota > Metazoa > Chordata > Actinopteri > Perciformes > Bovichtidae > Cottoperca > Cottoperca gobio. The sequence continues at coordinate 9,850,051 of NC_041373.1, read as the reverse complement.
CAAGTTGACTTATAAGAGCAGGGAAAGCACAGGTGTATCTAATAATGTTAACGATGGTACAATTCTAAGGTCCTGGAACCGGCAAAGCTAAAAGCAAGCAATTTATTTAAACATTAGCAATGTTATTAGTTACAGATATTGTTATACTGTGTGTACTTTTTCACAGAAACAGGACATTTCTATCTAAACACAGGTTTCCATGTAGGTGTCCCAAGTACAAAGCCAGTTTAATGTGAATGCTGGCTAACTGGTTTGCCTTACCAAGACGCATAAACTGAATTAAGCCATCATTATTGTGATTAGCCACACCTGTGCTTTTCCTGCTATAAGTTGAAGTCTGTAAACCACAATATTTAAGTAGCTGCTGCTCTGTAAGTATTCACGTTCTTATAGTGTTTTCAACTGTGAAACTATTTTCTGCCAAAAGCACAAAACACTGCAGCTGTCCACTGTAGAGCAGGCTAGTTGTAGCTGTTATCACAATAACATCTATTATTATTACCTAATTTATTAAACATTTACTTTCTTTATTATTTTTAAGCTGCCACCAAAAGAAAAAAGCAGCACCGAAACCATAGAAACGTCTGTTGCTAGGATACATGGTTATACTGTAGTAGAACGGTTTCCATAGAAATAGCTAACATCAGTGTCATAATTGACATTTCTGAATACACTTTTACTTTCTTAAGTATCTTAACTTTACTGAACTATAATCCATGAAGTCAGCCTCTCAGTAAACAATGCTACGCTGGCTATGGGAAGCCTTTTTACATGGATTTAATCTCATTTTGGCCGCACTCTCAAGTTTACAAAACATTCAATTGCAGTTAACAGCTTTATAGTGAGAATATAAATAAAGCTGTGATTATTCTGGGTTACATCTGCTTTACAATAATGTTCTGTGTCAGAGGTTTTGGTGGAATGTTTTACTATTAAATGATAGTTTATATGGAGTAGAAAAGAAACAGTTTATTTTAGATTTAAACCCTGGCATGGTCTAACTCCTCTTCAAAAACCCATATCTGTGGAGTAGTAATTATTATTGATTTGGAAAGAAAATACGAGCTTGAAAGCACTTCACAGGCCAAGTGGCCCGTCACTAGTAATGTAAGAACAGTGCAGTTTTTTTGGCTGGCATGCCTCCTCAGGATCCTGAGCACTAAATCAATGATGGTGTTGTCCATTTGCTCCACTCTGTTCCAAATCACTGAGTCTATCTTTCATCTGAAATCCCCGCTGAGATGCGCTGTTATGCAAGAGGTTACATTTGGGGATTAGCACATCATTTTCAAGGGTAGACATCAAGAATCCAGTGTCGTTTATAGGTCACAAATCCCATACAGTTGTTATGTGTTATACATGTAACAAAAGGATGATACTGCACGTAGGCTCATGTGTGCTACATTCTCTGTCTTTGACTATATTTAGCCATCAGAACTTCCCAGGGCTCAAGGTGATGCATTCAATTTTATTGTTTGTTTTTTTTTACTGTTTTTGCTTTTTTTTTTAAACCTTGCAACAATTATTGCATTATCAAAATTGCTGCAGATTAGGTTTTCTTTTACAAAGGAAAATACAGCAGGTAGCATTTAAAGGAACAATAAATATATAATATAGCTAGTATAAAGCACCACAGTAATGTTTAATCTACTGTTGCTGTGCAGTGTTTCAATATCCAATCAAAACACCATACACAACATCTTCTCTTCTTCGTCTTCGCATTTGTGTAATTTCTAAACACAGCATCGTTTTTCTTTTCCTGTAGTTGTTCAATTTCCAACAGCATTTTAGTGCCTATGACTGAGATGCAATACGATCTGACATATGAGTCCTGAGTTCTTCTGCAGATCTAAATAAATTCCTCTCCATGTGCCTTTGCTGCTGTATCCACATGAGATGTATGCAGTGCGTGTGATATTAAACGATCCCAGCTATCCCTTAAATCACCACTTTCAGCTACTGCCCTCAGGGCAAAGGTACTGAGTCCCCTGTGCAAAGAAAAGCCTCTATCGAAAATCATTTGTCCCCGTTTCCATAGAATATCTTAATCAATAAGAACTGCCACCTTTTGAAGCCAGCACACAGCATTTTATATCTATTTATTTAAGCGTGATTCATTCCCCACCATTGAGTACCTGGTGCTCCTTTTAATGTAGCTTCTATTGTATATTGTGTTTTTATGTAAACGATTTAATGTCCAGTCCGGATGTGATATGATGTGTTTTAATATCCTTTTTAAGAGCAAATTGCAATAAAATAGCACAAATTCCTCCCTTTTGCACGCAAAAAGTAAACAAGAAAATACTTTCTATTGTATTAGTTATTGTGCGATTTTTGTGTCTCATGTTGAGCAATGCATGGACATGTGTGTTTGTGTGTGTGTTGCTGCCTGTGTGTGTCTGTTGCATAAGAGGATCTGCTGTCCCAGAGCTTAACTACTAAGGATTTAAACCTCTCTTTCTCACTCTCTCTTGCACTCTCTCTTCCTGTGTCGTCTGTCTCTCCAGCGCTCTCTGTTGCACTCTCTCTAATCTCTGTACTTGTATATTGAAGGGAGGGTGATGTCATTATTTGTTGACTAAATCTTGTGCGCATGCAGATTGTATGTTTGGCTGTCTAGAAATGTTTGAGCAGGAACATTTCTAGTCGTAGCTTTCATTTTGATGGCACCTGCTCAAACTCAGAACTCATTGTGACTAGCAGTTCATTATGTTTGCTAATGAACAACTTTGAACACAAAACCTTAATGATCAAGAAAAATAAATAACAAATATGGTGACTTAATCAGCTTTCATTAATTAGTCATTTATGCCATGTTTATAGAGGATTAATGGATTATATCACACACACTTCCCATTAAGTCATCCTCCAACAACTAGTCTGTGTTTTTGTTGGCAACTCTTAACATCCCTGTAAGTATAACACAAGAAATCAATTATTACCGTTTTACAGTCGGTTGAGAGGACTGGGCTCACTGGTGATCTAAAAATAAGAAGTTTGGAAGAGGCTCCACAAGCACTTTGTCCAACATGCAATGCTGCAAATGTGTTGGCTGCAAACTCTTCACAGCACAAGAACATTTTATCTAAGAAGCTGTTTTGACTCTGTTGAGGGCATTATTTAAAACCTAAACCGTTGTTATTGCTGCTGTAGTTGACAGTAACATAATATCCAATATGATAACATGCTGAAAGTTAATGTTACACCTAATTAATCTATATGAAAATGATCTTCTGCAAGGTAGACACCCTGGAGCAGGAAGGACAAATGAACCGTTGAGCCGTGATCCCCCCCCCCCCCCCCCCCCCCTACATAAAACATTGACTATTATATAACTTATATTTTATCCATAAAGGCACCAAGTTACAGGACCTTCTCTCTCTCTCTCAAAGAAATACCAAAATAAAAGAGCTCTAGGTTAATCCCACTTCATCGAACATGTTTTACTTCCCAGAAGAAAACAGGCGCATCGTGTCTAAACAACAACACACTTAATGTCAATTCCTCTACAGCTTATTTTGGACTTGCATGGGTTCCAAATTGCGACATGATTTATGAATGTGTGTGGGTGACATGATGTTACTGTCTGTGCCGCTGTGTGCGCAACGCAAAACCATCATGCGGCACGTGCATGTACACGACATATGTGACTGATCGGCCGTTCACCATCATATTGATGCCGTTCAACCAACTGACAACTGGCCGGTTTTGACCGGTGGTCGATCGATTGGTGGATCTCTTAGTCTTCTAACTTCGTCACTTTCTGCTTTCTCAAGCAAGCCATGCAAACAAGCTCGAGACATCCCCTTCATCAGCAAAATAAAAACAAGTTGAGCCAAATTAGCCGCAATGTCATCCACCAACCTAATTTTCACATTGACATTAGATCACAAGGGCAGAGGGCAGATTTGAGAATGCTTATACACACCAGGTGCAAATTCAAAGCCCTGTTATAAGAATTATTTATCCAGATAACATCAGATACAAATATCCTGTTGAGTAAATAGGGTCTACAGTGATGATTTTGAGGATGGAAATGAAAATAGTAATGAAGATGCTGATAGTAATGCTAGTGGTGTAGAGGACTGTATTGGTAGTGAAGATAATGACCTCTTCCATGTGCACTGGTGTGTTTGATTGTGCTGGAGGAAAGCCCCATTGCTGCACTCACTGTTCAGCTGTGTCACTTCTCACTGATTTACTTTCTGCTTCTCTCTGTCTTTGTCTGTTGCAGATTGACTTGGAGCCGGAGGGGAAGGTGTACGTGGTCATTGATCTGTCTGGATCCTCCACAGAAGGTAAAATCACCACAACACACTATTTACTAGTGAAAGCAAAGGAATCGCACATTAAAACACATGCAGACACGGTAGTATGTGCTGGCTGAAAGTACAGTTTTAGGTAAAGTGGATATGCAAACAGCTGCCTATTTACACATTCAGCACATTGAGAGACATTAGCATTCATTTGGAGTCGTGTTTCTGGGCACCTGAGAAAAGTAAAGCCGATATTAACTCTTCTTTCAGCTCTGGCTTGGTTTCCTCCAACTCCTGAGGGCAATATCTGCCTCTTTAGCAGCTAAATGTGCCACTATGTTCACCAGATTATCAATGTTTTTTTCTCCTGAAAACTGCTGCCTTCTGTGGCCGACAACGAGCGCAGTAAAGGGTGAACCAAAACATTAAAGTTGTGAGCCGTAAAAACCTAAACAATGAGCTAAAAGATGCTTGAAAGACTATAAGTGACTTATTTTACTTTACATTCATTCACTTGCTTAAAAGTTTCATTTGTTATTGACTATACCTATTATTTGTCTCTCATGAAAGTAGCAGGAGGTGTGTTAAAATATATCTATTTTATTTAATCAAGCTTTGTATAATTTCGTATTTCCATAATATCCCTTAAGCACTTGTCGGGTTTTGTTACTTTACAATGAGATTAAAGCGGCTATAATTCATATTTTAATAACAACGTATCAGATGACAAAGTGAAGACAACATTATAGGAGTGTCTTGTAGTGGTGATCCTACAGGGATTCATCACATGAATCTGAAGCTCCCTTCTTCGTTACAGAGCTTGAATGTGAGTTTCAGCCCCTTGTTTAGCTGTCGGGCCCTCAACTTTTCTGTTTTGATTCACTCTCACTGGTCTCGTAGCGTCATTTTTGGCCGCAGCAGGCAGCTGTTTTCATAGAAAGAGCTGTAAAAACCCATTGTACACTACCTGCTCCGCACCAAACAGCAGACAGACACAATTAGTGACTAGCTAGTGAACATAATGGAGCATTTAGCAGCTAAAAACAGTCAGATATTTTTCTCAAGAGTTGGCAGAGACAGAGCTAAAACAGACAGACTTATATTCATCAGGTCGACTCCAGATGAATGATGATGTTTCTCTGTAACTGCTGGATGTGCAAATAATCCAATAAACTTTAATATTGCGTTCACTACTTGTTTCCGCTGCCACAAAACATCAGTTATTGCAGGTTTAACATAACATGCTACGCACACATCCTGCACTGAATTTAGAGGCCAGAGAGTGCGATGGAAAGATAACTTCCTGTTTCCTAGAAAGTTTCTTAACATAATTCACAGAACTTTCTCCTACTCTCCCTTCTTCTCCATTGTTTGTATTCATTAAACATGGAAACACATAGAATATATCTTTCTCCTTTTCCGCACACATACTCACTGGCATGCTGCCTGATAAGAGTGTTTTTTACCTGCACCTGCGTATCTTCACACCTGGTTATAAATAGAAACTGTTCTCTGCCTTCCAGTAAAAGTGTGTGTGTGTGTGTGTGTGTGTGTGTGTGTGTGTGTGTGTGTGTATATATATATATATATATATATATATATATATATATATATATATAAATATATGTATATATGTGTGTGTGCGTGTGGGGGAGCAGCGGTATCACACAGCAGTATACTTTCTCTCTGTAAAGACAGATAGAGAGAGCAGTAGAGAGGTGAGGAGAGAGGGAGTAGATTCTTAAAATAGTAAGTGAGATTGAGCCACGGATTACACACACACGCACACACATATACACACATATGTGCAGACTCAGGCCTCAGTGTCTTGCCCTCCTCATCGATGATTGGGCACGCTGTGGTGACCTCACGACCCACTCCCCGCCCACTCCTGAACTTCCTCCCTGAGCTCAGCTTGCATGAGTGCTCGTGATGTTAATGTATGCTGATAAAAACAAATGGTGTGTGTGTGTGTGTGTGTGTGTGTGTGGGTGTGGGGGTGTGGGTATGTGTGTGTGTGTGTGGGGGGGGGTGTGGGGGGTGTGGGGTGTGGGTGTGGGTGTGTGTGTGTGCTGATAGGATGGATGGAGAGTTTGAGGGTGAGAACTAGAGGATGAGGTGGTATTTTTAGCAGATTTATTTTTTCCCCCTGGTGCAATCTGTTCTCTGCAGCTTCAGAGGCTGTAAGGACTCGTTTCTCTCCTCTCTTTATACATCTGTTGGTCTCGGGAAGAAAAATCAAAACCGTAATCTGACCTAATCTGACCATCTGCGGTCTCTCCCGCTCTGTTTCTTCATCCTTTAAATATTTAATTCACATTCATCAAAGCCTAAAAGATAACCTTTATGATTGAGCACTTAAAATGACCAGAATAATGTTTTTAAGAAAAAACAATTTTTTTTTCATTATTTTCCAAAGAAATAACTTTAAAGCACTAGATGTTTGAAAATAATGACATAGATTCAGTGCAGAATTACAATTCCTACATGTTTGCATACAATATTATTATTAATAATAATAATAATAATAATAATAATAATAATAATAATAATAATAATAATAAATAATAATAAAATAATAATAATAATTCATTTATAGGGAACTTTTCAAAAACAAGTTTACAAAGTTCTTTACCGATACAAATACAGAAAATACTAAATACAATTAAGAAATATAATCAAAATTAAAAGGAAATAATAGAAATGAAAATAAAAACTAGTTAAAAGCCAGTTTATAAAAACTTCCTAATTTGAGTTCCTAGTATTTACCACATGAATTGTACCTTCTCTTTTTTTGCTTTATCCCCCCGATTGTGTCCGACAGTGAACAAAAGCTGAAAGACTGTTTATAAAAGTGGCTTTGTGATAAGTGAGTAAGTCTAAGTGTAATGCAGTCAGAAACCAACCAAAGATCAACACATGATCTTCTTAAATCATCCTCATTGTTACATGCTTACCAGAGACCAGTTTTATTTTGTTGGTTTACACGAGGGCCATCATCAACTTCAGTTATTGCTGCCATTTTAGAAGCTACAAAGAATAAATAATTAAGACATTTCAAATGTTATAATTTAGGTAAAAGTGTATACAATACAATAGATTTTTTTCACAAATGTATCCACAATCTTAATCTATATTTGAGGAGCCGCCTCAACTGTCACTTCATCTACAATTTCAATACCTCAAAGGACTTCAACTTAATTGAATATTGCAAAAACATATCGTAAATCTTGTCCAACTTATTTCTTTGTTTGCTTTTCTTCAGAAAATGTTGCATTTTCTAGTTGAATTGATCTTTATAGACTTTTATACACAAATCTATCTACAATCATTATTTGAGAAGCAGATGTATTTACTGCCACGGTTGTATTGTTATTCATATTTGTTTATATCACCATCTGTAGTTCAGCTCTTCCTCTTCTCTGTCTGCTCGTCGTCAACATGCTTGTGTCAAATTTGAATCTTCTGTCCGTCCGTATGTGTGTGTTTTATTGAACGTTCATCTCCCAGTTGGTCATTCAGCCGAACCAGAGCACGTCTGTCTCCACGACGATCACTCTTAACTGTTGTTATGCCTCATCACCCCTCCTCGTGTGTGTGTGTGTGTGTGTGTGTGTGTGTGTGTGTGTGTGTGTGTGTGTGTGTGTGTGTGTGTGTGTGTGTGTGTGTGTCCAGGACAGATGGATGATGTATTATGTAAAACAAAGTGATCCCAGTAATGGCCTGTTAAGCTGTCTCCCCCCTCTCACCAACACCACACACACACACACACACACACACACACACACACACACACACACACACACACAGAGTCCCTAGACAGCCTGTCTGTAATCGAACTCAGCAGTAACCACATCTATAACGGACCCAGGAGAGAGATGGAGGGAGTGTGAAAGAAAGGCAAACTAGGACAGGAGCATAGAGAGAGGAGTGTGTGTGTGGGAGTGAGAGTGGAGGTGGTTCTCTCGTCTTGAGGTTACCCTCGGAAAGCATTTATCTTTCCGGGGAGATGCAGAGAGGAAGTGAACGGCTGGTTGGATGGTGCTCGCTGAAGAGGAGTATTTTAATATGCTGTCCTTCGTTTTAGTGCCCACACATGGAAGTATAAATAGCATGCACACGTACGAATGCATGTATAGGCCTCTGGTAGGTGTGGGGTGTTTGTGAGGAAGAGGGAGGGGGGGGGGGAGGGAAGGAAGATGAGAGGCTGTTGAATGATTAAACATCTTAAGCAACATGATGCAAAATGATCCTTATTTGTACAAAGCCTCTCAGGAAGTAAAATCATTGGGTGTTAAGAAAGCATCACAGTGATGTGTGTGAATAAAAACACACTCAGGAACACACAAGAGTTCGGAAACTTCTCTTTGCTGATTATTTTTTGTTGGTAAAAATTTAATCAGACCTAATCTGACCATCTGCAGTCTCTGCCTCAGTTTCTTCATCCTTTTCTGTTCCCTTTAAATATTTTATTCACATTCCTCGAAGCTCAAGATAACCACGATTGAGCACTTAAAATGACCAGTGTGATGTTTTTGTAGTTGTTTTGTTTCAAGAAAAAGCTTCTTATTTTCCAATGCAGAATCTTTATTTATCCAAATAATTACTTTTAAGCACGGTATGTTTGGAAATTAATGACATAGATTCAGTACAGAATTTCGATTCCTACAAATTGACACGTGTGTGTGTGTGTGTGTGTGTTCACTCGACAGCCACGGGGACCAACGAGAATGAGGAGCGGGTGTTTCGAGAGAGGATCGGCCCTCGCCGGCGACAGGGGGCCGTCCGAAGACGCGTCCATCAAGTCAACGGACACAAGTTCATGGCCACCTACCTGAGACAACCAACCTACTGCTCACATTGCCGAGATTTTATCTGGTAGGCAACACAAACACACATCGGTTTGACCTAACGTACGTGCTGTTGTGTTTCATTAAACCAACCTGCTCTGTGTGTGATCTGATAGGGGCGTGCTGGGGAAGCAGGGATACCAGTGTCAGGGTGAGTACTTTTCTCTGGCGGAATCTAATTTCAATCATTTATTATTTAAGCATGAGAACACAAGAGGGATTACATGTTGTTGAATGACAGCTTTGATTTGGTCTCAAGCCACCTGAACTCAGAGCCACAGGTGGCCTTCACTACACCAACAACATCCACTCATGAGCATTGTTTCAGTTGCACATTTTATTCAGTGGATGCAAACATCCTAAAAATTCAGCTGGAACTCATTTGTTGAGGTACTTAATTCAATTTACTCACAAGGAATTACAACCATATATTAATATATATAAATAAATCATATTGAGCTGTCCTTATATGATATAAATAAGTCATTGAAAGTAATACAGGTTTTACTGGATTGTCCAATATTAAGGTTTTTTCTGAAACCGGCTGTCTTATTGAATTAAACCGATGCATACTAGAGATGCACCGATTTTATCTGGCGAACATCGGTATTGGCCAGTATTTGCCTTGTTGACTGCCACTGACCTCAACTCAAAATAACACATCATTCACGGATGGGAATCAGTGAACGATGTGTTATTTGACGATAGGCCAGTTCAGCTCAGCGTTCATCTTTTGTGCTGCATCAGTTTTGCGGCGGCTAAATGTTGTTTTGGTTAGTTGCGGTCAGACTCGAACAACAGTAGCTAGCATATGCTGCTACTGCAGCTGCTGATTCAGAGAAGAAGCCACCGGCTGAACACGACACTCGCATGACGTACGATGACAACAGGTTGTTTGTATACAAGTAAAAGTGAAAGAAAACGTCGGCTGTGTGGGAGGATCACTCTGTTTCGGAGAAAGATTAGCGACAGGAGGTGAAAGATAGCCTTATTTATCTTTGTAATCGCTCTGACATTCACTTTGAATCACATTTAAATCATGTTTCAAAACATCTAACGAACAGAAGCAAGTTATTGTTGGGCTTTGTAAGTACATTTAAGAAACATTCTTCTTCAAAACAGTTCAGTTTTATGAAGATGACTTTGTTTCCCAAACAAAATAAACGACAACAAAAAGCATCGGTAATTATTACCAAATGAGTATTTTAAATACCTGTATCGTCCAAGAATTTCTTAATTGGTGCATCCTGATTACTACTGTATACATCACTGTGTAGCACTAATTGTGCATGTACTGTGTGTATATGAGAGGCTGCAGATAAAAAACTATTTTTTTCTTTATCTTTAAATTAAACCGTTTAAGAAGATTTTGATTGTATTATAATTTTAAATTGTTTTTAGTGTGTCAGTCCCCCCCTTTTAATAAGGTCAGTATTACCATGGATATTAAATCAGTGTATCAAATCGATGCATCACGAGGTGCACAAGTGTTGCTTTACAATCACTGGAGATCGTAACTTTCATTCTTCCCAGTCTATCTAATCTCTAGGATATCATCAGTATAGTAATAACATCACATATTGGTAATCAAATTCTACAAGGCCAAACTAATTGACCCGTAAACTTTATGTGACTAAATATAACAAGCTTTATGAACGTCTGATGTTGATGCTGTGCTTCCAGTGTGCACGTGTGTCGTCCACAAGCGCTGCCATGAGCTCATCATCACCAAGTGTGCCGGGATGAAGAAGCAGGAGGACACACCTGAGGAGGTACAGGCGCACATCCTACTACACATAGATCATTTTATTTGGTCAAAATGAAAAGACGTAAGCTCATAAAATGTATTATTTGCTAATAAAGAGTTTATTACATACCATACACACGTTTAGACATGAACACACACACTGAATCATGTAGGAAAAACACGATATGGACAGAGACACTCGCCATTCGTGAATAAATCTACTAAATGTTACTTAAGTTAACATTACTTAACATACACTGTGTACTAACACTTTAGCTACATGCATTATTCCTCGGATAATGCGACAGTGACCTCTTTGTAACACTGTGTGTGTGTGTGTGTGTGTGTGTGTGTGTGTGTGTGTGTGTGTGTGTGTGTGTGTGTGTGTGTGTGTGTGTGTGTGTGTGTGTGTGTGTGTGTGTCCCTCTGTAGGTGGGTTCACAGCGGTTCAGTGTTAACATGCCCCATAAGTTCAGTATCCACAACTACAAGGTGCCCACCTTCTGTGATCACTGTGGCTCCCTGCTGTGGGGCCTCATGAGGCAGGGCCTGCAGTGCAAAGGTGAGTTCATGTGCAGTGGGAAGATACAGCATCAGCGCACATGGGATGCATTTAGAGGCGCTTACCTTCTTGGAACTTAAATGAGCATATATTAAAAGTCAAAGGCTGTGGATAAATAAAAATAAATGTTTCAATAAATCATTTTATAAAAGCACTTTTATGTCACAATGAAATTAAAAATTCAATTTTTATTACAATTTAATTATAAATGCCAAGACACACATTTGTATCCCTGCCAAGAATTTCTTCGTCCTGCTCATTTCCTGGTGAACAGATTTAAAAGATATTGGATGAAATTTTGGCTCATGGGCCAAACAAGAAGATAATTACTTTTTGGCACACATCCAGGATTTATTTTAACATTTGAAGAAAATCTTTGCTGTTTTCTAAAGAAATAGTGCACAATAGCAACCACGTTAATCCCATGAATATCTGTCTAGGTGTATAAATATTTCCAAATGAATTAATGGTTACGTTCAGTCAAGCAAAATGTCAAATGTTTCTTCTAGGAACCTACAGCCTCTCAAATGTGAGGATGTTATGCTTTTTTAATGTAATAGTTTTGAGTTTGGATCAAACAAGCAGTTGATATCTTTAACTACAAGGCAAACAAGTCAAGTGTTTGAGCCAGAAAACCTTTCTGGGTTTAACCTGAACCCCTTCCATGTGTTGTCATACAGTGTGTAAGATGAACGTGCACAGGCGGTGTGAGACCAATGTAGCTCCTAACTGCGGTGTGGACGCCCGGGGAATAGCTAAGGTCCTGTCTGACCTGGGAGTCACGCCTGACAAGATCTCCAACACGGCACTGCGCAGGAGGAAGGTAACGAGTCATTCTCACAAGTAAAGATATTTCTATTGTTAAGGTTTTATTTCATAATTTATAACATTCAAACAGGAAACAGGAATTCATTCTGTGGTTCAAACCAAAAATTTGAATATTTGGAGCTGGATTTGGTCCTTTTTAAAATGACTATCAGGTGCTTCTTTTCATTACTTGTGTAGATGGTTTTGTTTTTCTAGCCATATATAATTATTTTGCGGATGTCTCTCTCCTTGTCCCCGGAATGACGAGAAACACCTGTTTAGATGCTGATACCCTGTTTGGCTACACTTTCTGGGTCAGCCTGTGTGTTATGGTCATCTTAGGGGTTTAAAAAAAGAATATGATAATATGGTGATTTTGGGCTTGAATCACAAGTTTTTCCTTAGTGGTGTCAGCGGTGTGATGAGGTTGATCCAACTCTGCAAAGTGAAGAGATGTGGTTCCTTGACAGCGCCTTGATGGAATTTCTTCACATTTGGCACAAACGTCCACTTGGACTCGAGGATAAACTGATTTGATTTTGGTGGTCAAAGGTCAAAGGTCACTGCGACTGAACTGAATTCATATGCTGAATAAAACTATTTCACACAAATGTTTTACAGGATGAAATTATAAAGTAATGACATTTTGGGCAGACACAGATGTAACCTGCAATCTATGCAATTTATGACTTTAATCTCAAAGAATATTAAAACAATTTCTCGTAAATGTGTGAGTTTATTTCCTAAATGTACCACTTTAATCCTAGAGAACAAGTTATTTTTCTAAATTTATGATTTTAATCACAGAAATCTTTCTCAGAATATCACCCCCTCACCTGACTTTTTTTCTCCACCTACAATGGCCCTAATATGCTTTTTAAAGCTTTGTAAAGCTTTGTAAAACAATTCTTAGCCTGCTTAAGTTTTTATTCTGTGTATTTCTGGGGAGATGTAAAGTCCCACACTTCAACTCCCTGACTTATGATTCAAGTAAACGTTGTTGTCTCTCTCTCTCCCTGCAGTTGACTCCAGGGCAGGACCCTCCCCAGTCTCCTCCTGAGCTCTCCCAGACTGAGGAGAACATCTTCAGCCAAACAGCTGTCCCCACCTCCCCTTCACAGCAGGGTAACACTGAACACAACACACACACACACACACACACACACACACACACACACACACACACACACACACAAACAGGCATTTCAAAGCCTTTCTAGATGCATTCTTAGCAGCATGCGGTTTGTTGAACGTCTTAATTTTACCAGTAAGAGGTAGTGTTTCCATTTCAGGAATAATATTGTTGCTCATTTTAAGAAATAAGTAGTTGAATGTGTTATAGTCCTTGTGTATATATAAGATTAGACATTATCTAAGAACTATCCCCAAACGCCCACCACCATTCGGTTGTCACAGTTAGTCATCGTCCTCTCACACTTTGCAAGTTGTGAAATAAAAGTGAACTTTCTGTATTATGGAAGGATTCCAAATAATTTTTTATGGAGCCAAACGTTGAAGAACAAAGACACCGGCCACTGCTGCCGTTTAACCACTCATCTCAGGTTCTCAGAGGATGTGATCATCACTTTTGAAAGTTTATTGTAAAGTAATCGGTTACAAATAATGAGCAGCAGCTCTCAAAACAAAACAAAACAAAAAACACATTACACAATGAGCTGACAGGATAAAAAAAGACAGTCAGCATGTTTTCGCTGATGTCTGATCTGCTTTTCCGTTGACACCCACAGACTTGGCACAGTTAGAACGCCTGCAGGACGCGCTGTCACTCGACCAGCAGGGACCCCAACACTCCACCTCTTCCTCCTCCTCCACCACCTCCTCCTCGTCCTCCTCCTCGGCAGGCAGGGAGAACGGACAGATCCAGAGGAGGAGCCTCAAGGACTTCAACTTCATCAAGGTTCTCGGCAAAGGCAGTTTCGGCAAGGTGCGACGACACAGAGAAGGCGTTTGAGGGGGATGTTTGTTTGTTTACGGCTCATTATGTTTATAATTGAAACAGGGTGTTTTTTTGTTCTTTTAACACCCTGTTCATCATTATTCATAAGCGACGTCAGGGAATATAGGGACCAGAATAGAACAATACACATGTCAATTATGTTGCATGGAGGCAGCTGTCTTTACACATTACATTTCACTACGTACCATACCAAACAAACCAGACTTATTCACATTTTAAAACCTACCAACTTTAGACATAGCGACTAACTGGTGAACACTTAGCAGCTAAAGACTAAAGTAGAGACCAAAACAGAGCTTAAGAAGACTGAATAGTTCATTTGCGTTCGCCTACAAACACAACAAATGAACGCTAATGTTTCTCTGTGTGTGTTAGATGTGTAAATGGACTAAATGTAGCATTTCATCAAATGGTTTCCAGAACGCATTTTTTACTGTGCAGCCTTCTTTATCAGTCTTGAGCAACTCGGATGCGACTGAACCTCCTGACTTGATTTCTCGTCTTTTATCTCTTATGCAGGTGATGCTGGCGGAGCTGAAGGGGACGGAGGAGGTTTTCGCCGTCAAAGTTTTGAAGAAGGACGTGATCCTTCAGGACGACGACGTGGACTGCACCATGACCGAGAAGCGCATCCTGGCCCTCGCCCGGCGACACCCCTACCTCACCCAGCTCTACTGCTGCTTCCAGACACGGGTAGGACCACCAGGCAGGCAAACACACAGATGTGAGAGTTTGATATTAGACTCTGTCTCATACCTTTATATCTCTCTCTCTCTCTCTCTCTCTCTCTCTCTCTCTCTCTCTCTCTCTCTCTCTCTCTCTCTCTCTGCAGGACCGTTTGTTTTTTGTAATGGAATACGTGAACGGAGGAGACCTGATGTTCCAGATTCAGCGGTCCAGGAAGTTTGACGAGCCTCGTTCTCGTTTCTACGCCGCAGAAGTCACCTCAGCCCTCATGTTCCTTCACCGCAATGGGGTCATCTACAGGTAAACGGCCCCTTGTTTGTGGAAAACTAGAAATATCTAATAGATTCTTAATAACATTCATACTCTGTCTAGTTTGAGAGTTGAATCCTCTTGGGTAAGTCCAGAGACTTTGCTTAGTTATTTGAAGAACTGGTCTTCTTACTAGGAACATACCAGAAGGTGCATGAAAACATGTTTCACACTTGCATTACGTGGTGATTCTCATGGTTTTTTTTTCTTCACATTGCATGTTCACTTCTCCCTGCGAGTCCAACTGTTATGGAAACCAGATGGTGCTAATTCTCTCTCTCTCTGTCTGCCTGTGTTTCTCTCTCTCAGGGATCTGAAGCTGGATAACATCCTGTTGGATGCAGAGGGACACTGTAAGCTGGCAGACTTCGGCATGTGCAAAGAGGGCATCAAGAACGGAGTGACCACCACCACCTTCTGTGGCACGCCTGACTACATCGCCCCAGAGGTGCACTGTGTTATACTTTTCATTGGTTCAGTTTTATGTTACTTGTAGAGCTTTGTTTCAAATCATATTTCCTTCCTTCTGTCTGTTCTTTTCCTCAAATTGGAGCAAAATTTACTTTTTCTTTTAATTTTAATACTATTTTACTGCTTACTTTTCTTTTAATAAACAAAATTCAGTTTCCTTGGAATAGATTTTAGCATTCAATGTGGCGCCTTAATAATTTCTGCCTTTGCAGCTCTTAATGTTTTATTTTACCCTTAAAGAAATCTGTGAATAACCTTTTGTGTTAAGCTACCAAACATGTGATAAACATTAGAAGTTATTCTGTTGAAATGCCAGCTGAGAGTTTGATTCCTTGTGCACACATGTTTAGTTAAGAGTTGTTCACTCTTAGGATGTGGGCAAACAGGTGTGAGTTTAAAGGGTGACTGAGTCTGTAGAGTTTTCTAATCTAGTACTGTGCACTCGTGGAGCTGTGTTGCAGCATGTTGTATTTCCTGTCCTCCATGTTGAACCTTGTGGTGTTGTTGGATTCAGATCCTGCAGGAGCTGGAGTACGGAGCCTCCGTGGACTGGTGGGCCCTGGGCGTGCTGATGTACGAGATGATGGCCGGGCAGCCTCCGTTCGAAGCTGATAACGAAGACGACTTGTTCGAGTCGATTCTCCATGACGACGTCCTCTACCCCGTGTGGCTCAGCAAAGAAGCTGTTTCTATCCTCCGAGCGGTACGAGTGACACACCACTTTCAACATTTTCTTTATTTGATTATTAATTATAAATTCTCTTCAAGAGTGCGTCTCTCCTCATCGTCAGCAGGCACTCAAGAACTCAAATAGTTCAATTTTAAATAATTGTATTCAGTAGATGTTGTCCCAATCAGATAATGTTCTGTATGAAAATGGCCTGTTTGGCTTTTTGTTTCTTACCAAATCAACATTAAAAATAATCTTTACTGGAAAGGCTTTTTCACATAATCATTTATGTGATGATTTCAAAGTCAAAAGACATAAAGAATTGGCAGAATTGTGTTGAATAGTGGCAGTTTTTGGACATCTTGGTTACATAAACCCCCAGTTTATGACTCGTGCATTACCATTTCTGATTTTCTGAAAAATAAATACCCAGCGATTTTTGATATATATTTTTTTAAACCCAGAAGGTCGTTGGAAAACATTTTCCTCTCTTCTGAAAGTATTTCCTGACAGACTTCTAAAGATCTGGATGAAAAACCCTTTTTCTCAAGTTGTGAAAAAAAAAAATGTTTTTGCTCTTTTTGTATAAGAAAATAATTATACTGTATGAAGGCGTTATTATATTGAATAATAGAAAGTTACATCAATATGGACAAATAGAAGTGATAGTAAAGTTCTTAATGTGCAAATTCAGCTAAGAAATAAATCATTCCCATCTACCATCTTTGTTTGGTTTAGGAAACAGAACTAAAATACGGGTTAGAAATCTTTTCTATGATGCCACAGATGGGATATTTTTTCATCCAGATGGTCAAAAGAGTTTATGAGGATTCTTGAAATACCTTCAGAACGTATTGCATATTTATTTTTCCTGAAAATCGGATGCTTGCACCTTTGACTTGACTCTAATGGTAATACATGAGAGGCACAAACTGGGGCGAGGTTTCACACAGTAACTGTTGTTTTAACACAATTTAAAAGGCTATATTTTCAGGCGTTCGTCCTTGTCCTCTACACAGTACTCTTGTTGTCGCACTATCATTCATGTTTCTATCCTCAGCTGCATGAAACTCATTCAAAGTGCACTTAACGCAGAGGTGTTACGATTCTCTTTGCTCTGATACTGAGAAGAATAAAAAAAGTCAGTCAAAGAGGTTAAGGTAATAACAATGTGATCATAAAACCACAGCAGATCACAAAGTGCTCTTATAATACTGAACAGGCAACGGAACAAAAGAGAAGCGGCTTTCAGTCTCAGTAAATAAATAACACCGGCACTCTGCTGACCTGTTTCATCTCTGTTTGTACCACAGAGCCATTAATGCCTCCACTCTATTATTAGCACTGAAATGCTTTTTGCTCAACCCCTCGGTCTGTTTCTGTCCTCGTCACTTTATGGTTGAAACCACGGTTGAGTGTCTTAAACGGGGTTGGTGTTCAGACGATATAATTGGAAATCAAAATTGTGTATTGCGTGTGTGTGTGTTTTTGTGTAGTTCATGACGAAGAACCCAGCCAAGCGTCTGGGCTGCGTGGTGACACAGGGCTGTGAGGAGGCCATCAAGACACATGCCTTCTTCAGAGAGATCGACTGGGTGCTGCTGGAGCAGAGAAAAGTCAAACCACCCTTTAAACCCCGAATTGTAAGAAACACACACTCTACAAACACGAGCACACACTAATGTTTTTTTAACTGTAAAACCTTACAGTTCATTTGTGACGATCTATTGGTTTCCATGTACTTATGGATGCATGTATCCTACATTTAAGGCTTTTTTCTTAACTGACTTTTACAAAAACAAACTCTAAGATTTCTATATTTTTTGCAGAATGTTGAGAGTTTATTCTCCACGCTGCAAGAACAATCAGTTTACAGTTAAACGAGGTCCTCTAGTGGCGAAAACAGCTCTCAAAACATTTATAGTGATGGGAAAAAAAGGGGAAAATGCAAATTAGCCACTGCTCATGTAGCAGTTAGATACTTTGTCTCGATTTGAATCATATTTTTCCTCATTCTTGGCTGTATTTATTTCAGTTAAGTTCACATATGGCTGTTTTGTGTAAAGACAAAGTTAAACTCTGATGCATTCAAGAAGTGTATGTTCTTTCGTTAAATATATGTTTACATTCCTCAAAGTAAAGTATCAAAAAAGTATTGTTTTGTTATGGTAGCAGGTCTTCGCAGTGGTATTGAAATATTTTCAAAATAAACATGAGGAAGAAAGAAAGAACAAAATTACAGTATTTTACAAGAAAATGCCAAACAAAGATAAGAGGGAAGAAAAAAATGAATGTACTTAAAATAAATAGAATTGTTAGATACTTTGATTCAGTAAAAATGGATTCCCATCCTGTTGGTCATTGTGGTGGCACTTTAAAGATTAATTCACAAAGAGCAAGCTTCTCCTTTTTTAGAGTTTTATTCCAATAAATAATGTTTGCATTTGAAAATGCTGATCTCCCAGCTGACTGGCAGAGAGATACTGAATGAAGTTCAGATAAAGATGCATATTTTCACCCTTGGTCCTTAAACAGACATGTTTTGTCTGTACATTCATAACCTCATGTCTAGAGTGTCTATTTCTGCCTCTGTCTGTTGGGAATTAAAAGTTGAAGGCTGAGCTTCATGACTTCTTCTGACAACATTGGCTGGGAATCTGAAGGCTGAATTCCACGGGAGGCAGAAAGAGACAAACCCTTAGGCAGATAAGCCTAATTTAAGACCGTATAACATAAGTGAATACAGTTTTAAACTGCCAATCAATTCCTCTTATGACCTCTGAGATTTATCTTTCATACCCCTGAGCCAATCTCCATGTTGGGAACCACTAGTGTAGGTGAGTTGCCACACGTGTAATTAACAATATGTTTTCAAAGAAAAGGCAGTAAGTATAAGCGGTCAGAAGGTGTCGCTCTAATGTCACTTTTTAAAGTTTCCTTCTCTGACGTCCTTCCTCTGTGCCTCTGCAGAAGACCAAGCGAGACGTGAATAACTTTGACCAGGACTTCACCAAGGAGGACCCCGTGTTGACGCCCACGGACGAGGCCATCATCCGACAGATCAACCAGGAGGAGTTCAAAGACTTCTCCTACTGCGCCCCCGAGGAGACGCAGACCTAACACGCACACACGCACACACGCACACACGCACACACACACACACACACACACACACACACACACACACACACACACACACACACACACACACACACACACAGTTACTTTGAAGCTATTGGTTGTTGTTACTTTTTGGAATATTCTTTACTTGCATTGTGTTGTTCTTGTTGCCTGGGTTTATTATAAATATAAATATGACTATGAATATGAATATACACACCTGCACATGCTCTCACATACACATTCCCACGTTGCACACTTTTAAAGCAGATTTACACACAAACACACACTACAATCACAAGTTTTACTCCAACACGTTCACTGCACATGCTCAGACAACCAAATCACACACACACACACACACACACACACACACACACACACACACACACACACACACACACACACACACACACACACACACACAGCTTCTCTCCCCAGCACCAGGACTGTGCAGTGGGTGCTGGGTGCAGAGGCCTGTATATAGCCTGTGTTGAGTGGCTGTATTGTGTTGGTATCGTCTGCTAGTATAGGAGAATCGTGGCGCATGGACAAGCACCCTACCTGTGTTATTACTGTCCTTATTGTGGACCAGTTAGGGCCAAATACCCTTTGTGCAATACCCTGACTATCTATATATTTTATTTGTTGTGTTATTTTTGTCTTTTTTTCTCCACAAAATGTGTGGTATGATTGAACTGTTGCGCTCATCAATCTCCTGTCTCGTGTGTATAAAGTGAATGTCGAGCTTACAAGTTACAGGCTATTGAACTAATTATGTGGAGCAGAGTGTTACAGGCGGCCTGTGTAGCAGCGTAAAGCCCGATTTCCAGCTCTTTCAGCCATCTGCTAGTTTCAGAGTCCGTGTCCCGCCGGCGTGAATGTGCTGGCCCGTGGGCGTTTATTTTTTTTGTCGTGAATGAACATTTTCGTACGTGTGAATGCGTGACTTTTCTTTCTCCCTGTTGGTGTGTGACTTTTCGTCCTCAGCATTTCTGTTTCTATAGTTACCATCAGTGTTTTCAGCCCCCCCTCTCTTCCTTCCCTTCTCCTCCAAAGCACTAATTCCCCTTTCCTGCCTCCAGCAGCCGTCTCACTCAGCCAAAACCACTTGCTTTTCTGACTTTCATTTTTCAAGAATGGCTTTTCTTTCTTATTGCTCTCTTTCTTTCTTTTATTATAGTTATTATTATTATTGTAAAGTGTATCTGGAGGAAATCTTTGTGTATAATACTATAACTATACTATCATAGGTCTGTTACAGCCGGGCGAAAAGAAGTGTGGAAAACCAGCAGCTGAATTACCTCTCATTTCAATCACACACACACACACACACACACACACACACACACACACACACACACACACACACACACACACACACACACACACACACACCCACCACATACACACACCCACCACATACAGACTCTCTCCTTCGCCTCCTCCCTCTTCTTCTCACTCTCTTTCTTACAAACACACACACATGCACACACAGAGACGGACTGTTGTCGCGTGTACTGTACAGTGATCTGAAGGCAAGCTGGTTGCTCTGTGTGCAGTAGAGTCAGTGTGTAGTGAAGCTTTGTGCACCCAGGGGTAGGGCTGTTCCTGGTCACACTATCTTACTCTGTGCCAAAATGTAGTGCAACAGCCGGGCTAGTCCTGTCTGGTCTGATTCCAATAAAACACTGAGCTGTCTACATCTCTCCCAGACTCCTCTGTGTCATCTTTCCTTCCTCGTTTTTATTGATTCTCGCTTGCTGCCGCTCAGAGGCAGATCTGCTCTGTGGGATGCTTCAAAGTTTGTGTGAGAGCAGAAGTGAGGGGAGGGGCGGGGGGGGGGGGGGGGGGAGTGGAAAGAGGGAGGGAGGGAGGGGAGGGTAGGGTGATGCTTTTCCTGGCCAGCTGACCTATCATCATGCTCGGATTTGGAGGCCCTGTAGGTGATGCACATGCAGAGAGGAGAGGAGACCCACTCTGTGGAAGTCATCTGTGCTGCGGGGGATCACTTGCCTTGTGACATTTGGCATCACTAATTGCCTCTCTGATTAATCAGACTACCTGTGATGGTGCAAATTGTAGCGGGGAGATTCTCTGCTGGGCTGTGAACTCCTGCTGACTCCATCTCTTCTGTTCTGAGCCAACGTTCACCATGACAGCGGATAGAGACGCCTGCTCTACGCGATGACAGCCGACAAGGAGAAGAGAAGGTAAAGCTGCGTGTTGCATCTTCACGGTGTGACTGATGTGCTTTTTAAAAAATATATATATTCCAACTTCTACTTTTTTAGCTGTAATTGAATTGTCTCTGTGCCAATTTAGTCAGTAACTGAGCTGATGTGGTTAGCCCAAAGATGGTGTTGTGGCCACGCTGGGCATCCAGAATCTTGACCACCATTCACTGCTGTTCTTCCCCATTTGTTCGTCAGTGGAACTGCTTTAAAGAAAAGTAAACGTAACAACACCACAATGAAAAAATACAAATAAAACTCATGCAATCAAAGTCTCAAGTCAAAGTATTAATTAGTACAAAGTATTACCGGTATAAAATATACTCCATCAAAAGTAAGAGTAAGCACGCTCATGAAAGCATGAAAACCTAAAATTGGAGATTTCATAACTCACCAGCGTCATCTTAGTTGAAGTATTACAAGCTTCCCTACATGTTGAGAAATGCTCTACAGTCTCACGAGATAATGTCAAAAAGTCATCCATCTGAAACATGACATTAGAGTTCCTGCAAAGTTGACATTTTGGAGATACAGTGATGTTGTGACTGCTGAAGGTAGAATCTGAATCTGCAAAGTTAGTAGTAATCAAAATGCACAGTAAAAAGTAAGTAAAAGAACAGTATTTCCTTTTTTAATAAAGTTCCGTTAAGTAAAAGTTCAAGTACCTCATAGAGTCTTTGAGTAAATGCACCTTGCTTACACCTCCGCAATTCTCACTTTGACTCTGAATTTCTGGATAAGAATCATTAAATGAATCTTAATAACAGTTACAATAGTACTTTCTGTCGTTCTCAGACTCAACTATGGTATAATATGTCTGTGGTCATGCAGTGAGCTTTTTGTGGCTTTATGGTACCTTATGCCATTTTTATTCCATAAAATCCATGTACATTTTAATAAGATCACTTTAGTTCTGAGTGTTTTTTCCCCGCCCTCTGTCCTCCACAGGGCGATCAGCCGTGAGGCAGCCAGAAGGAGACGACGGGTGGAGTCTGAGGTGTTTGAAGATTTGTCTCGCCTCCTGCCGCTCCAACAGTCTGTCCGAGATCACCTGGACAAGCCCTCCGTGATTCGCCTCACCCTCAGCTACATACGCATGCGCACACTGCTCACAGGTACCAACGGTCATCACACACACATCACACACACATCACACACACATCACACATGTTAATATATATATATACGTATTGCTGCATGTTTTTGCAAGATAAAAGGTTATATGTAAAGACTAAGAGACAGCAAGCAAGCAATACTTTCTGCCTCAAAAATTAAGGGCATGTGTTCGTAAAATCTAATTTCAATTTCAAGTCATTGGGCACTTTTAGCATAAATTATAAACAAATATTTCCATTCAGAATATAAATATGCATTTAATGACAACAAATAAATGATCACCCAAAAACAGGATTGATCCATGAAGAGTTCACCTAATCAATAACTTACTAACTATAAAGATGGAACCTGCTGTATTTTAACATCTGTAGAAGTTTCCATTGTCCAAAATACTCCTTATTTCAAATGAACCTTTAAACCTACATGTAGAAAGACATGTTTTGGTTCAAATTCTATGTATCTATAGTAAGTATACTGAAGTATAATTGAAATGTACTTTTTTATCTTCTGCTATGGAAAATAAAAAAAAAAGCTTGTTGTGGTAAACTGCAGTCACAAGACTGGCGGTCTTGAGCAAGAGTTAGACTGAGGAAGTCCTCAATAGTATGAGAATTAACACCTGGAAACACACACACACACACACACACACACACACACACACACACACACACACACACACACACACACACGAAGGTTTCCAAAGAGAGGAACTATTTAAGTATTTTAAATGTCCTGTTTTTCTTAATGTAATTACTAATGTTATATGTACCTGTAAAGCGTCTCTGAGTACCTTTTTAAAAGCGCTCCATAAATAAAATGTATTATTATTATTTTTCACAAAGTATTTGTAAAAAATCAAACAGCAAAATCAATAAAATAATTTTCTCTCTTGCGCTGTTTCAGGGAAGACTGCGACAAAATCAGAGGCCAGTCACACAGTCAAATGGGGACAAGTGATGGAAGGTGGAGAGGAACAGCGGCAGTGTGACGGAGGACGTGACGAGGGCGAAGAGAAGGAAAGGGAGGATGCCGAGGCCTCAGAGGAGACAAACATGTACCTGAGGATCCTGGAGGGATTTCTGATGGTCCTGTCCACCGAGGGAGACATGATCTTCCTGTCTGACGGCGTCAGCAAGTATATGGGCTTGACACAGGTACACACACACACACACACACACACACACACACACACACACACACGAACAATGGTATACATTTAGGATGCAGAATTTGAATATGAATATGTACTTTATATTCTTTGACAGACTGAGCTGATGGGACACAATATTTTCGAGTTTACTCACCCTTGTGACCACGAAGAAATAAGAAATAATCTACGTCTCAAAACAGGTGTGTGTGTGTGTGTGTGTGTTTGTGTGTGTGTGAGCACAATGGCTAGAACCTATGTTCAGTTTTGGTTGTATATCCTGTGGTTGTGCGTTGTTTTTTGAGAGAGAGAGTACAGATTTGAATGTATCCCTGTAGCTTATTAAATTGCCTGTTTTTTTAGAGGAAGTTCGGTGCGGTGCAAAGAGGGACTTTGTCATACGGATAAAAAGTGCTCTGACACACAGAGGAAGAAGCGCCAACCTCAAGTCAGCTACGTGGAAGGTTGGTGAGAAGCAACATCGTGAAGCAGAAAACATTTTCTGATAATATTTATTAGTTTGAATCCCACTCTCTCTGTTGTTTTAGGTTCTCCACTGTCAGGGCCGAGCGAAGGCGTGTGTTGGCCCATCTTCAGTTTCCTGCCTGCTGCTGACCTGCCAGCCTCTGCCCCTCTCACACACAATGCTCAGCACACACACCTTTACCAGCCAGCACAGCATGGACATGAGGTTTACATACTGTGACCAGAGGTGATTTACACTAATGTATACACACACAATTGACAGTACACACAACTTAGTATTTATTTAAATAGGTAGCCTTTGTACAGCTACCAACCATCTTCTATGCATGCTTTATTAGTTCTCATGAATTGGTTAAAATGTCATTAAATGAGTAAAGCCACAGTTGATTGCAAAACCCAAGTGGATGTTGTGTGAAGGCCCTGTCACACATATCTGTATGACAGAAACGTATCCTGGCGTATATGAAAATCCAATCAGTCCAAATACGTCCAACTTTTCATCGGATCGGAAAAGTGAACGTATACAGGTACGCATGTCTAACCTATTGATAGCGCATCACTTACTAATACAAAATGTATCAGACGAATGCCCAACAAATGCATAACTTATACAAAAATATGGTGTATACAAAATATCGACAACACGCTGGTTTACGTTGATATAAGGTAAGGTATAAGTAGTATTCGTTAAGAGCAGGCGGTGTTGCGCTGGGGTGCGTTGTTGAACGCTGATGTTTTGAGCGTGTTCAAAATTACCGGACGTACCCGACGTGTGCTTCATAAGATATGCAGACGTTACACATAAGTTACGTTAGACAAACGTGAATACGGAATACGTACGTGAATACTTACCTACGTAAATACCTACGTGAATACCTACGTGACTACGTTAGAGGTATGTTAGATATAGGCTACGTCGGCTGACGGTGAACCCTACAGCCAATGTATTGATAACGAGTGGATACCCTATTCCTACCCTATGTTAACATTATGCCTGACGACGGAGTAACTTATTAAACGTGTTTCTACAGTACAGCTAGCGTTCAGCTAGTGTTTTGGGAGCTTATTGGAGTTTAAATATAGTACATAGGGTCTCTGTGAGTAGCTCATCCTCACTTCTTCACAGCACGTCTTGATGAATACATCAACCCATCATCAGAGAGCATGGAGGATGCTGAGAGGCTGCAACAAGAGTACATTCTAGCCGTTCTCCAGCATCAACATGACGTGAACCAGATAGCACTTTTCCAGCTCCGTTGGCCAGACGGATACGTTTTAAATAAGTAAGTGATACGCTGTCAATAGGTTTGACATACGTATAATAATTTGTTATGTATACGTCAGCTACAACACCGATGTGGAAAAGTTGGACGTATTTGGACTCTGACAAATTATGAGCTACTTTTCATATAAGCCGTACGGAACTGTGTGACAGGGCCGTATGTCTGGTGTGTTCGGCGTGTCGTCTGCGTCCTTCAAACGATCACAACATACCCTTAATTTATATCAACCTATTGCCGATATTTCGTATACGCCAGCATACGTTTCTGTCATACGGATGTGTGTGACAGGGCCCCAACACAGTGGTGTAAAAACATCTACAGCATACTGTATGACTTATTATTTCCATGTCATGTAACAGGGAAGAGTTGTGACAGCATTTTCTAATGTTGTACATTGTAAAATTATTAGGAAAAAATGAAATCTTAAACTGAATGCCCATGTTTTTAAATATGCTTTTTTAAATTCCTCTCTTTCTTTTGTGGAGCGCATTGAAAGAAAATGTCTAATCTGTTATAGTTTTAACACCAGTTATATTGTAATGAAGTTGTAAGAAATACCCTGACATATAGTTGTGTGTATAATACTTTATATTTACTACACAAAGAAGCCTCTTCTGTCTCGAATAAGATTATCACTGACCAATTTCGGATGCATGATGTGCAGCCAAACATTATTCAAACTTTTAGATTTTAAGGGGTTAATTTAGCATGACAAAAATGAACTATAACTTCTCTTTTTACCTTCCCCTTCTTTAATCTTTAAACCTACGACTGCATAATATCAGCAAACTGTTAGTCTGTTTAATTGTTAGGATGAACAGTAACTAGTTCATTTAAATTAGTTAATGCTTGACTGTTTATCAGGAGGTATTTTAGTCAAATAAATGTATATTGTTACTTCTTTGTGTGTTTGCAGAATTACTCTGCTTTTAGGTTACAGTACTGAGGAGCTGCTGGGCCGGTCCATCTATGATCTCTGCCACACCCTGGACACAAACTGTTTGACCAAGAATCATCTCAACTGTAAATAGTGACACACACACACACACACACACACACACACACACACACACACACACACACACACACACGCACACACAGCTTCTCTCCCCAGCACCAGGACTGTGCAGTGGGTGCTGGGTGCAGAGGCCTGTATATAGCCTGTGTTGAGTGGCTGTATTGTGTTGGTATCGTCTGCTAGTATAGGAGAATCGTGGCGCATGGACAAGCACCCTACCTGTGTTATTACTGTCCTTATTGTGGACCAGTTAGGGCCAAATACCCTTTGTGCAATAACCTGACTATCTATATATTTTATTTGTTGTGTTATTTTATCATACCACAAAATGTGTGGTATGATTGAACTGTTGCGCTCATCAATCTCCTGTCTCGTGTGTATAAAGTGAATGTCGAGCTTACAAGTTACAGGCTATTGAACTAATTATGTGGAGCAGAGTGTTACAGGCGGCCTGTGTAGCAGCGTAAAACCCGATTTCCAGCTCTTTCAGCCATCTGCTAGTTTCAGAGTCCGTGTCCCGCCGGCGTGAATGTGCTGGCACCTGTAAATGACTAATTTCACCTCTCTCTTCCTGCAGTGTGTTTTAAGAGTCAGTCAGTCAGCGGCCGGTACAGGATGCTGGTTAAAGGTGGAGGTTACGTCTGGGTGGAGAGTCACAGTGCAGTCATCCCCAGCATCCGACCCTCCAAGTCCAGGCCCGGCGCCCACCAGCCGCTCTGCATCCTCTGTGTTACCTATGTCCTCAGGTGTGTGTATGTGTGTCCTCTGACTTAAATGCACTTGCAGAGAGTTTAAAGTAACTTGACAGAGTTCAATCCATGTCAGTGAATGTTAATGATGGGTTTCTAGGGATGGCATTGTTGGTCGGTCGATCCACCTCTTAGGTCCAGAAAGAAAGGTCTGTTTGATTGATTCAATTGGTGCAGATATTCATGTTCCCCTTTTTAAATGAATAAAATCAGTCCTGACCTTCCATTTAGCCGTATCATCAGGTCAAATTTTTAATTTGTCCAATACTTTGATGTACTAATCACCAACCACATTCCCATCAGCCTATGCTGTAGTTTGCGTTGCGTGCTGATTAGCAAATGTTAGCATGCTAACATGCTAAACAAGTGTGGTGAACATGGTAAACATACCTGCTAAACATTAACACGTTAGCATTTAGCTCAATGACCCCAACGCATTGTGCTCATTGTGCGCTAGCATGGCAGTAGACTCTTAATCTTGTTACAAGTGTGGACTGTTAGTTGGTGTGTTGTACTGATATACTCACGACATATTGAGATTAAAGGCATTCATTGTCTTCAGTAAACAGCAGCATATGAAGCTAATAAATTATGTTTGTCATACAATAGTGAAAATCTCCATCATGAATTCCTTGTTTTGTCTGACAGTTCAAACCTTAAAGATATTCAAATTACAATTATATAAAACAGAGATGAGCAGCGACTTCTCACATTTGAGAAGCTAGAACTGGAGAATGTTTGTCATTTCTGCTCAATAAATTCACTTAAACGATGAGGTGATTTCCACAATTGTTTGCATTTAGTGTTTTAGGTGTTAAGTCAGAGTTGTATTATTTATAAATGGTTTAATGTTATATTCATGTGTATCTCACAGTGGAGTGGAGGAGCCGTCCCTGCAGCTCTCTGTGGACCAGACTGTCCACAGATATTTGAGCTGAAACTACAGTCTGAAGAACAGTCTGCAGAACTGTCATCCTCAAAGAAACATCAATCTCTCTACCTCTGCCTGTGAAATCTTATCAGTTACTTTCAATCATCTAACTTTTAATAAATATGAAATCTTCAAAACTACTTGCTGTGTGTTTTTGTCAACCACTAATGTTTCTGTATAATATTTGTGTATTTAAATAGTTAAACTGTCAGAACCGTTGACTTCCACCAGACAGTTAAACAAAACCTTGGGAAAATATTGTACATTTTAAGCAGGCTTTAGTATCAGATCGATTCTGATAGTTCAGGCAAGTTAGTAAGCTTCACTGTTTTGTTATGATGTTTTGAATAATCGTTGCAGTAGCACAACTTCTGTCTTCCTTAAAAGAAAACCAAAAGCTTTAGGTGTAGACTGTGGTTGGCAGACAGTTGACGGGGCGTAGTGAGAGTTGAAATGTGTTGACGAAAGCAGGCAGTTTGACTTTTCCCTGACCTCTCTAGGCCTGACCTTATTTCCTGTGGGGTTTCCTTCTGAGCCACCTGACACGTGGGGTGACATATGACTGTCTAACATAATGTACCACACACACACACACACACACACACACACACACACACGCACACGCACACACAGTATATATAGAGAGATATGCATTGTGCTGATGAGGAGATGTGAGCAGACGCAAGTCAAAGCCACAGCTTCCTGAATAGAGACATTCGATAGGAACGTTCTCGTGGGAACTTTTTCAACTTTTTACCTCTCGGCTTCTAAACACACACACACACACACACACACACACACACACACACACACACACACACACACACACACACACACACACACACACACACACACACCTCACACAGTCTATTTCAAGTTTAACTGAATTCAAATAAAAACATTCAGAAAAGAAAGCATGATGTCATAATCATAATCATCATAATCATAATAATAAGAAAGTAAGGAAATAACAGGACACAATATGACGTTGTTTTTTTTGGGGCCTGTGTGTTGTAATAATCAGTCCCTTCACCATCTGTTGAGAAAAAACACTCCTCTTCTCCTCCTGTACTATAACAGCGGCTCAGTAAGCACTGTTGTGGTGAAATGTCTAGACGTACAAAATACACATTTCCGGGCTGAATTTGGTTGAGAAGTGAACGTTTTTTTTGTCATAAAGTTGTGTTTCCATCACTGTATTTCAAGTGTAGTTAGGTCCTGCTTTACAAAATGTATAGCTGTGGTGAAATTAAACAAAATACTTCTATTCAAGTACAAATTTGAGGTGCTTTACCTGAGTATTTCCGTTTCATGCTACTTTATAATGAACTTTTTAAGGCACTCATTGAATATACAAGTTACAAGTTAATTCACAAATTGCATCCAAAACATGCATTGTTAAAGATACCACCCAACAGTATATAAAATAGTTTAAAGTATTCCAATAATATATTATATAAAAGTATAACACACAGGAATTATTTTTCAGAATCATGAGTACTTTTAATTTTGAAATGTAAGTACATTTTGATGTAAATATTTTGTACTTCCACTTCTTAAATTCAATATTTTTGTATAAAGGAATCTGAATATTTCTTTACCACCAACATATAGTGATCTACATGCACAGTATGTCACTTGTACATCTAAAAAATATATAAAAAAACATAATAGGGCCCCAAACCGCAGTTCGGAGTATTCGGCCTTCTTGGAGAACCTGAATGGAGCCCTGCAGGGGGCTCCAGTAGGGGATTCCGTAGTCTTGCTGGGAGACTTCAACGCACACGTGGGAAACGATGGAGACACCTGGAGAGGCGTGATTGGGAGGAAGGGCCTCCCTGATCTAAACCCGAATGGTTGTTTGTTGTTGGACTTCTGTGCTAGTCATGGAATGGCCATAACAAACACCATGTTCGAACATTAGGATGCTCATAAGTGCACATGGTACCAGAGCACCCTAGGCCAAAGGTCAATGATCGATTTTGTAATCGTATCATCTGATCTGAGGCCGCATGTTTTGGACACTCGGGTGAAGAGAGGGGCGGAGCTGTCGACTGATCACCATCTGGTGGTGAGTTGGATCAAGGGGTGGGGGAAGACTCTGGACATCATCGTTAATTTCCCTGATGGAAGTCACTGAGGTAGTCAAACAACTCCACAGTGGCAAAGCCTCAGGGGTTGATGAGATCCGTCCAGAAATGCTGAAGGCTTTGGGTGTTGAGGGGCTGTCTTGGTTGACACGCCTCGTCAACATTGCGTGGAAGTCTGGGACAGTGCCTAGGTTGGCAGACCAGGGTGGTGGTTCCCCTATTTAAAAAGGGGGACCAGAGAGTATGTGCCAACTACAGGGGTATCACACTTCTCATCCTCTCTGGTAAAGTCTTCATCCAAGGTACTGGAAAGGAGGGTTCGGCCGGTAGTCGAACCTCTGATTGAAGAGGAACAATGCGGATTCCGTCCTGGTCGTGGAACAATGGACCAACTCTTTACTCTCGCAAGGATCCTGGTGGGGGCCTGGGAGTACGCCCATCCGGTCTACATGTGTTTTGTAGATCTGGAGAAGGCGTATGACCGGGTCCCCCGGGTGATACTGTGGGAGGTGCTGCGGGAGTATGGGGTGAGGGGGTCACTTTTGAGGGCCATCCAATCCCTGTACGCCCAAAGCGAGAGTTGTGTCCGGATACTCGGCAGTAAGTCGGACTCGTTTCCCGTGAATGTTGGCCTCCGACAGGGCTGCGGTTTATCACCAATCCTGTTCGTGATTTTCATGGATAGGATATCGAGGCGTAGTCGTGGAGGCGAGGGGTTGCAGTTCGGTGACCTGAGGATCTCATCGCTGCTCTTTGCAGATGATGTGGTCCTTATGGCATCATCGGTCTGTGACCTTCAACAGTCACTGGATCGGTTCGCAGCCGAGTGTGAAGCGGTTGGGATGAGGATCAGCACCTCAAAATCTGAGGCCATGGCTCTCAGCAGGAAACCGGTGGATTGCCTACTCCGGGTAGGGAATGAGCCTTTACCCCAAGTGAAGGAGTTCAAGTACCTCAGGGTCTTGTTCGCGAGTGAGGGGACGATGGAGCGAGAGATTGGCCGGAGAATCGGAGCAGCGGGAGCGGTATTACAGTCACTTTACCGCACTGTTGTGACGAAAAGAGAGCTGAGCCAGAAGGCAAAGCTCTCAATATACCGATCTTCGTTCCTACCCTCACCTATGGTCATGAAGGCTGGGTCATGACCGAAAGAACGAGATCACGGGTACAAGCGGCCGAAATGGGTTTTCTCAGACGGGTGGCTGGCGTCTCCATTAGAGATAGGGTGAGAAACTCAGCCATCCGTGACAGACTCGGAGTAGAGCTGCTGCTCTTTCACGTTGAAAGGAGCCAGTTGAGGTGGTTCGGGCATCTAGTAAGGATGCCACCTGGGCGCCTCCCTAGGGAGGTGTTCCAGGCACGTCCAGCTGGGAGGAGACCCCGGGGAAGACCCAGGACTCGGTGGCGAGATTATATCTCCTCACTGGCCTGGGAACGCCTCAGGATCCCCCAGTCGGAGCAGGAGGATGTGGCCCGGAGAAGGGAAGATTGGGGTTCCTTACTGGAGCTGTTGCCCCCGCGACCCGATCCCAGATAAGTGGACGATGGATGGATGGATAATAGGGCTAGTTTAACTTTGACGTCTTTTGAGCTGCAGATCACCAAATCAAAGCTTCTGGCAGACTTAACCTCCTTAAACCTGTTTATTTATCTCATGATAATAATGCGTGACATATTGATTAACATGAAAAGATTTTTCCTGATGTTTGTATCGTTTTCAAATTAGTTTAATCATTTTTATACATACTTTATGGTGACTGTGTGTAGGGTTTATGGGTGTTTTTTTAACCTCAAGGCAAGTAATTACTTATTAAAGTAACTTTATTTGCTCTAATCTCATCTGCTGTTCTGGGAGGACATAGTAAACAAGTATATCTTTGTGGAACTAAATATATGTGTTATTTAAGGGACAGGTTAAATTTGCTGTACTATTAAAAATGCTGTAATCTTTATTAAAGGGTCTATTACAATAAACAATCCTTCTCACTCACCCCTACTTGCATCTAGCCACATAAGTCATAAAGATCTGTTTTTTCCAGGACTCCAATACAATGCAGGTGAATAGAATTTGGTTACTCTGGATAATCCACAGACCTCGTAGTTCTGACGAAACAGCGGGCTAACAAAGTCAAGTTTTCATGATATTATATTTTTTACTCAGTTTAGTATGAAAGCTGTGGACGTTGGTGGATTTGTATTCTCACCCCGACACTGATGCAGTCTCATTACAGCCTGCAGGGAAAGACTCTTGCTCCATCTAGTGTTTAACTGTCGTCAGTGAAACAAAACTAAAGTCAGAATCTTCTGCAAGGCGGCCATATTCCTTACTTAGGACAGTTTTCATGTACACAAGCAGTCACCATGGGGCCTGAAAAACCTGTATATTATTTCGTAAATATCCGACCACACATAGTTTTTCTCAACAGAGAGAAAATGTGACTTCAAAACAAACACTGGTACAAAATGTGCTCTGCAAAAGCACATTGTATCCCATATAAAATATAATCACATCTCTTAACGTGGATTCAGCTTTTCCCTAGCCATCAGACTTTTTTTAATTGTGTATTTATTTGGCTGTTACCAGCACATCAGCTACTCCATAGAGAACACAAATCCTTTAACAATATCAAGTGATTATGTAAGTAAAAGTAAGTGAGAGTAATATTACATACATAAACATATGCACACACATAATCTATATAAAAGAGGAAAAGAAAACAAGGTACAGTACTTTTTTTTATAATAGAACCAGGAACATGCTTAAAAACCAAGCAATCTGAAATGAAACCTTGCAAGGTAGAAACATTCTTCTACCAGCTGTTTTAACTCGTAGAGGAATGTGAACATTTGGCATAACTGTAGCCATAAATAGCGCATCAGTCAGCTATTTTACATCCTGCTGACAGGTGAAGCTCTCAGTAAAACCCAACAGCTACTAAATTTCGTAAATGATTTTGATGATTGCTAAATGATTTTTCCAATTCTTGGTGATTTAAGCATTATCATAACTATCATGATTAAGTTTGGAGGATTCAAATTGCAATAGGTAGTGTGCAAACACGTGACAAACCTGTGACGTATGCGTGCAACGCCATGTTGGTTGGAAAACAAATCAACAATGGCGTCTAAAGCGAACAACAACAACTCCGACTTCTTCAAAGTATTGTGACTCTCTGGAGTCCTCAGCAAAGGCAAGATTCAGAGAAAAAGTCCAAATGTGCGGCTGTGACCCGTACACTCTAAAGCCGTCGGATTATATTGAGGATTTAGATTCATTACTGCCGATTGAATATCCGGATATTGTGAACTACCTTGTGCTACA
Organism: Cottoperca gobio; assembly: GCF_900634415.1. Classification (NCBI taxonomy): domain Eukaryota; kingdom Metazoa; phylum Chordata; class Actinopteri; order Perciformes; family Bovichtidae; genus Cottoperca; species Cottoperca gobio. The sequence continues at coordinate 9,816,218 of NC_041373.1, read as the reverse complement.
AACGTCATGGGCAACCAACGCACAAATGAAGGCATACAAGAGTTTAGATGCTTATAATTTATTTATTTCTGGCTGGGTTGGTAGTCTTCTTACCAAACCACTGAAAGATGACGGGGTGCTCGTCCATGCCCGTGTAAATCACTCTCAAAGAGCTCGAGATACACCGCTCAAGCCGTGGTTTGTGAGTGAGAAGAGCGGCGATGTTATCCTCGCACACTGTGATTGTATGGCTGGATTAAGCGAAGCATGTTCTCACATTGGTGCTTTGCTTTTCGCAAGTGAAGTAGTCTCAAGAATAAGCAATGACGAGAAGTAAGGTGAGAAGTAAGGTCTCGGGTGTATCGTAAGCACAAATGTTTAACGTAAACATTGAAAACATAGCTTTAGCATGAGCTCTTACCAGATATAAAGTGGACGCCACACACACGGGTGAATTGTGCTTTTTCTTCTGTTAAATCCTGACGAGTTATGTTGCTAAACCAGCTTACGGCATTTGGTAGACAGCAATTCATCCCTCTTTTGTGGTTCGTTGTTTTTGATGATTGTAGGAAATCTAAAGAAGCGTCTCTCTGGGTCACGAGTAGCGATATTTACCACAATTATACACTGCGCACACGATTGGCATTTTCTTTCAATCTTAGACGTTTAAATACAAAGAAAATTACGAAGCGTTGCAGCAACTCACACGTGAACGGGCGCCGTCTTAGTTGTGTATTCCAACCAACATGGCTGACTTCCGGGTTGTGAAATAAGCGTGACGTCACATGCACACGATCTATACTAGATGTGTATAGTACTATACAGATGCTTTTATTTGATTTTTATCATACAGAATCTCAGTGTTAACACACAAAAGATGTATATTTGTGTATGAAAACGGATGATCAAAAGTTAAATCTTTCCCGAATTAGGCAAGAGGCAAAGAGATTTACTGTCAGCCACAAGGGAATAAAATGTGAGGAGGAAGTTGAACTTTTGAGAATAAATCAAACTACTAGCGTTAGCTCATATACTGAACATTTTAATTTATTCTCAAAATGTAAACTCCCCCCCCCCCCCACACACACCTCATGCCTGGGCCTCTGAGTCCATTCTTTGTTCCTCAGTCTCTTCTGATCATTTACGATACAGACAGTCTGTGCTTAATGGTTAACTCCCTGCCCTGTGTCCCTTTGCTTAAAGGGAATAAAAGATGTTTGTTATCAATAATCTTTTCATCCAACCCCGTGACCATCTACATTTTTATTAATAAAGTCACAGCTAATTTTGAACCTTCACTTGGCCAAGGAAAATAAAATAAAAAAACACTTCTGAAACAGAGTTTTATCCTGTTTCCAAAGCGTTTCTTCATTAACTTGTCACTAGGAAATCTTTTTCCACATCTTTTAGATCAGTTTGCTGAACAGACCTCTTCTGGTTGGTTGTGCCGGTTTTCAAGGTGACCCTGGCAGTCGTTGAGGTCATTTGTATCCCTGCATGTTGTTTCAGGACCCTGATCACTGCAGTATGAGGGCGGAGATAAGAGGTGGGAGAGGTCATGGTGGTGGGTTGAGGGTTACATTTCATACTAGCATGAGCTACCATTTTAGAGGAGCACACTCAGACACAAAACACACGTGCAGGAGGTCGGTCTCTGCTCCACTAAACTCTCATGCATTTCCATTGAAAGCACCATGTGACCAGACTGAACAGGCCACTTGTTTAGCCAACCTCCCATTGCCTCTTCCTTTACGCTCCTCTCCTCCCCCATTCACACCCCTATGGTTGGGTGGGTGTTGTCAGGCTGTCAGCCAATGACATGACAGTGCTCAGCCTTTGAAACACAACCCTGATAAATCAGTGTGTGTCAGTGCAGGGAGGAAAATACAGACAGAGACGGAGATAGGGCGAATGATATGGTTAAAGATAAACAGGAGGCACACATGCAGGGAAATAGTTGTGGTTTGATGAAGGAGAGATTGTGGACTTATAAGTGATGAAATGTAACAAAGTACATTTACTCAACCACTGTAGTTGTACTTGTATTTCTATTTTACGCAACTTTATGCTTCTACTCCAATACATCTCAGAGGGAAATATTGTTCTTTTTACTTCACTATTTGTCTGATAATTTAAGTGCAGATGACAGTTGTTCATAGCCTTTCTGTCCAGTGAAAAAAACCCAGAATGTTTGTGATAAATGAAGAATTAAGTTTTCCTTTATGTGTTGAGAAGATTCTCACAATTCTTAAGCTATATACACTATTTAAAAACCCTCTTGGATCAGCTGGAAACAGGGCTGCTTTTGTGAGCTCATAAACGTTGAATTTTATTAAGATGATGTGGTTCTCACAGGAAAATGAGGCTAAACATCTGATCTTCAGATTATCTTCTCGCTCTGCTGTAGATAAAACTAACCAACATTATATAAAGGAGTTCAAATTAGAACAACCTTAAACATCTTCAGCATTAAAATACAACATGCTCATTAATTCAACAGTAATATTAATCCAAAATAGTAAAACACTGACACTTACAGCACAATGAGTACTTTTCCTTAGAAAGACTTTTACTTGTAGTGGAATATTTTCACAGTGTGCTATTAGTACATTTACTTAAGTGAAGGATCTGGATACTTCTTCTACCACTGCTTGTATTCAAAAGCAATTCAGTACAAGTTTATTTGATTATTAATTGTATTTTAATGCACATTATTTTATCGTGGAATAAGGGTATATTGAGATAAAGAAAATGGAAGTGACCTCTGGTACAGTTCAAAGTTCTTCAACTGTGGGACTGTGGGACTAATAAAGGACTTCTGATTCTGACATATTCCTTCTCTCTTTCTGTCTGGTTTAAGTAAGTAGAATTGTGCAGTTTCATCTCAGGATATTTAAGAGACAATAAAGCTATATGGCCCCTCAGTACATAGATAGAACAATGAGGAGATAAGCGTGACCATTACTGCATTAGTAATAGTAAAACCTTGCCTTAACTTTGGGCAACATGGTTACTATTGATTACTTTCTCCAACTGACACCACAGTGACAATACTGGATTTACAGCCCGACCACAACAAATCTGTGTATTTATATATTCTACGCATGTGTAAAACACACCTAATTGATCTATTATTCAATTTGCTTTTCATATTGTGTAATCATGTGTTTATACCATCGTTTAAGCATATGAGTGTATGAGTGTGTATTTGTTCCTGTGCCTGGTGTAATGATTTAATCTTATCTTCTGTGCAGAGTCCACAGGTGTAAGCCCAGGTCAGGGCCTTCATTCAGACGAGCTCAGCACTAAGATTCTCTCTCTGTTCAATGTAGAGCCGTAGACAATGTCTGCACACATGCCATACTTGTTTGTGTGTGAAATAATGAGAACATTATATGAGTGTAGCGTTACAAAAGAGCCACTGCTGTCTTAGTTGTTCTCAGACAATGGGAGCCGATAACAGGCACAACAAATGCTCAGTTTCATGAATGTCGTGCATGATCATCTCCAAAAGTTAAAGCCATTTTCAAAGAGGAATGTATCAATTTTGAAAAATTATTCTCGCACTGCATAGTCAGCTACTGACACAGAGGCAGATAGTTAGAGCAAATATGTACTGATCCCACAGTAACGAGACATCACACTATTGAAAAGAAATGCTCTGCAATGTGCAGTAACAGGAGCCTACAGTACAGTCGAGCTAGCAGCTCTGTGAAGCTGAACTAGAGGCATGCTAACATGCTCACAATGACAATGCTAACATGCTGATATGTAGCAGGAATAATATTTACCAGGTTCACCATATTAATTCAGAGTATGGTAACATTTGCTAATTAGCACTAAACACAAAGTACAGCTGAGGCTGATGCAAATGTCTTTAGTTTAGTAGGTATTCAATCATTAATCTTTATAAACAGATTCTGCATACGAATGGTTCCCGTTTGTAATTCGAAAAGTATTGACCAGGTTTTGACCCATCACATTGGAGCGGACTGAAATTGGATGCAGGTAAACAGTCCATGTGGAGAGAGAAAGAGGCGGGACACATCGGCCCATCCTCTGATGAAGATTTCACTTTTTATTAGCTTAAAATGATCTTGTAAACTGGCTACTTGTGAAACAATCCGGTCGTAGACATCATCTTTCAACTCCAACTACATTCTCGCGTCTCGCGTCAAATTTAACGTGACAATGGCGCTAGACGAAAAGGCAGGGGATCACCAAATTTATTGGGATACATTGTCTGCGGACCATAAATGTCCATACATAGTTTCATGCCAATCCATCCAATAGTTGTTGAGATATTTTAGACCAAATTGGTGGACTGAGAGACAGACATGGAGCCTTGCTATAAAATGCTTGTATGCACATACTTTCATGCACCATAGCACACACACATCTAGAAAGAACAAGCATATGAAGTAAGCTGTTTGCCAGTCTGACAGTCTGTATTAAATAGTAATATATCTCAACCTTTACTAGATGGATTGGCACAAACTTTTGTTGACATTCATGTTTCCCAGAGGATAAATCCTACCGACTTTGGTGGTCCCCTGACTTTTCCTTGAGGATCACATGACAAGACATTCACTTTCCCTTTAGGGTGAATTGTAATAACTTTATCGATGATAAAGTTATGATATGATGATATGATCCCTTATCTTTTTATCCATCGCCATCATCAGGTGAGAGTTCTAGTTTGTCCAGTATTTTGGTTTAAAACCTAATACCTGCTAAACTAATCCAATCAACCTCATATGAACTTTTTGTTTAGTTGTTATTAGCAAATATTAGCATGCTAACAAGCTAAACTAATATTGTGAATATGGTAAACATAGATCAGCATGTTAGCATTGTCTTTGTGGCCATGTTAGCATTCAGCTTGTGCAGCCTCACAGAGCAGGGCTGTAGATAATTATATAT